>NC_052613.1:56325778-56433612 GCF_016545825.1 Eucalyptus grandis | reverse complement strand
AGAAAGGAAGGGACAAGGGAATTATTACTTCTTTCACCATCGGCTGATCGGGAAGGACCAGTAGTCACTATTTGTCTTCTAATTACTTTGAGCTAGAAACATATATCAACTACTTCAAGACTGAACAGAAAACACTTCTAAAATTTTTGACTTAATAAATCCAGATTATTATCCTCCTCCTTAATTCAGTAAATCGAATATTTTGCATGCTATGAAGATCCATTGTATATTAAAGGACATTAATTTCGAACCAATTATGGGAAAAAGAAGTGATAGATTATCAACCCTTGTGAGATAATGGCATAGCCAATAGCTGAGGAAATATAGAAATCTAGAACCCGTATTTGGCGAAGTACTTTAAAAACTTATTCCTCTTTGACTTAGCATAACCTATTTGAAATGACAATAACACTTACATGCATAAACAAGATGAATTTTCTGGTAAGTGATTAGAAGGTCCTCGAAGAATAGTACAAACTTTTTTTCCCCATAAATCACATAATGGATAGAGATGTGCGAAGGCAGAATGAGAATGTTCTATATTTCCTTCTTTTCTAATTTTGTCTCGGGCCATACGTTGGAACCCATGGTTATGTACCTGAATCACTTCCTATCGCTTAATCTTCATTTTAAAAACATTTCCTTCCTTAAGTTCATGGCCTTCTCAACAGAGCTAAACAAAGCAGAATAGAAGATCGTGTTAAAGCTTAAATTTTGACATACAGGTCTACCCTTTTACATTTAGTTGGTGCAACCATTGAGCAAAGTGCACAGGCCTTGTGCTCTAAACATTGTCTCCACACATACTTCTACATACGATCATTACACAAATGAAATAATGTTAAAATTTACTAACCTGGTAACATAAACTTTTACCACGCCCAGTGGGCAAGAGAATGAAGGAATCTTGCTTGGCTACAAAAGCTTTACAAGCCTGATGCTACATCGGTTGAAATGCCCTGTTTCCGAATATTACAACAGTTGTCAATTCTATGTCATCCAAGGCTTGCAATTCCTCATAACTCAGAGTTTCTTGTTTGCATGTCGAAATTCGAGAGAAATGTCTTTTATTTGAAAATGATGATATCGAACCTTGAGCGACAGTGCTCTTACAGTCCTTTAACACAAATAAGCCTCTTTAGCACCATAAAAAGTTTCTGACATGGAGTGATGGAAAAAGAAAATTGTGCACAGGAGATCCCTAGCCTTCATTTTGCAAAACACTCCTATCAAAGACGCTGGATGCTAGTTTCACAATTGGATGATGTACTATACTCTCATAATATTTGAAAAATATAGGTATTTTACATCATCCTAAATAGAAATCAACTGTCTTATTTGACCAAACGATTATAATATAAGTCAATTTAGATCTTAGTGACTGTGGAAGTAACTGGCAAAAGTTAGGAGTGTCTATGAAATTTGATCGGATGAGAACCCTCATAAGCAATTTACCAAATGTTTTTTACAGGTACCCTGCACAAGGTCCTGTTGTGAGCAGATTACAAGCAAACTCGAAATTTTCAAGGAAATACATTTTAAGAGCAAAGAACGGTGACACGCTAATTTAAGGGGTTGGGCAGTTTCATCTACGTCAACAGGAGGAGTTTTTTACGATGACCAAAAGTGAATTACAATAAGAAATAAATCAGTTTCTCACAAACCAAAACTCCAATTGCAAGAGTCAATCAAAAACAAATGAGACGAGTGGAAAGCGTTTCCCAGGAGTTTTCTGAGAAGGACCTCTAATCTCTCCCGATCAAAAACCAAGACAATATGTTCTCAATTCTTCTCGTTTTCCCTGTTGACCCAATATACCTCAGCAACAAAAATATATAAAAACATGGTTGCAGAATCATTGTTAAAAGAATAAAAAGTTGCACCGAGATCTGCCTACTTTTTGTTAACCTCCTAAACAACTGGACCATTGTGGCAAGACTCCAGGGATTTGCCCGATAACTATTGTGGCTTCTTCAGGCGTCCACAGTTGCTTCACCAAACGGCCAACCCTATACAATACTCAGACATTCTTCAAGCTGCATATTTGGTCCAAGTAATTACATGGGCCAATCCCAAGCCAAATCTAGGTCCATGAATCAAAAACTCAAGCAACATACTTAACAACTATCAACCAAATTAGTTTTGGGCATGGGAAGACACATGCCAAGCCACCCTGCTTTTCTTTCTTTTTCTTAATCCCTTCAAACTGGTGAGGACAGAAAGGAGTGAGACAACTTCATAGTTTTCAGAAGCATATCATGGATTCTAAAGATCGTCGGCCAAAAGTTGAGTGGATAAAGGGCTCGGAGTCTTGCTTTGATCAAGAATATAGCATGTGGGTTTCTGCCCATTTTATTGCCAAATATATCATCTTCGTCTTCACTGTCAGTAGAGGAATCTACCTCAAGAAAAGTTAGGTTTTTCTCAGGTTGTGGAGAAATCTTCTATAATATTGACGTCATGTATAACATTGCATTCACCATCATTACGGATATCTTGGCCAAACATATCAGTCAAAACTCCACAAGCCTCTGATTCCACAGCTTGCAAATCATCCCAATCCTTAGAATTTTGCATGGTTTCAGGAAGTTCTGCTAGGAAGTCATTGCCCCATTGCTCAACAGTGATAAACTCTCGACCTTCGTCACCTTAAGAAAACCAAAAGAAGAAAGAAATGATTTTGCAAGTTCCATGGCAAACAAGAGATCAAATAAACACAATCCACAATACGTAATTTGCACTTAGTTCAGTGAGACACCATATTTATATGTAGGCAAGACACCATATGTAAATTTGCAGTCAGTTCAGAAATAAGTCAGACATTTCGCTAGTCAATAAGATTGCTCCGCAAATCCCACAGAGAAATAGGGACGAGATCAATGAACTAGATTTAACCAGCTCTGGTCCATTCACATCCAAAAGGCAGACCATTCCACAGCCATCGTCAAAATGACGACTAACCCCAATAAATCTCCGTATTCAGGACTGCACAATCAATCGATTCACGAATCATCCACGCAACACAACAATCGTCAGAATACCTACACAACCTCCGCAACGCTAATCAGCATAAAAAAATGGGCGACGAAATAACGATTCGAGTTACCGTAGAGGGAAACGAGACGGTCCCAAGCACTTGCTGGCGGACTGCTCGTCGAAGCCGAACTCAAGAGCCAAGCTCAGCAACCCCGAGCTTTCTCTACCTCTTCCAAGCCCCGATCCTCCATGGAGTCTCAACCTGTTCGAACGATTCAATCGATCGATCGATGATGCACGAGCCGCAGTCGAATCGAGACGATCGCTAATCTCTCTAGAGACCGCGCGCTTCGAAGTGCTCTTTTCAAAAGACGTTCCCAACGATGGCGGGATTGGTGCTGTTTTCCGCTCCCTCTCTTTATATTTACGCTGGAGAATGGGAGAGAATGGAGCCTTATTTTTTCGATTTTTTTTTTTTTTGAAATTTCATCTTTCGCCCCTGAAGTTTGTCTAAGCTCTATTTTGCACCCCGGGCTTCATTTGACACGCTTGGGCTTGAATCATCGTTAACCTCGGCAGATGGGATTATGTGTGAAGGTTACTTTGGAAACGGAAGACTTGCATATCATATGAAAGTTACAGACGTATCTGTTGCTATGCGTCAGTGAAAGACAACATTGACAAAGTAATACTGTTTCTTAATTTACATTTTTTTCCTTTCTATATATGAAATATAAATATTACAGTGAAATGATTTTCAAAACTTTAGGAAAAATAGCATTTCCAAATACTACTTTACTGTTTGGCAAAAATAATAATAAAAAAAAGCTACTTCATTATGGGCAAAACCTCCTAACGGGGATGGAAATTTCACAAGTGAAAACTCTCTTTTATGGGATTAGTCTTACATTCAACGTGGACCGTTGGATGGAAAGGGAAAAAACATGATCTGTCGAGTCTATTTTGCAAAATCAATTTTCTATCATCACTTCAATGCATGAAAGGAAAGTCATGGATGTGATCAAATTATCATTTGATAAAGAAAAGTTATGATGAGGAAGGAAATTTACCAAGACAAAGATCTCAAGACTTTACGAAGTGCAAAATTGAATGATTTGTCATCTTTAACGGTTTCTTTCGTGACGTGACTGACTTGTTAATGGCTTTTTTTATCAGATTTATTAATGTTTGATGCCAAGGGGTTCAGAAGAATTTGTATTTTGTTGGTTCCTTAATTGTGGTTTATGTTGTTGCATTGCTTACCAAAGTTAGCATTCCCCGCCAGATATTCAGGCTCTACATCATCAATCTGGAGCATCGAATGATTTTCAGGAATTGGAAGGAAAAAGAAATTCCTAAAAGACAATATGATATGGATCCTGCAATGGAGGACAAGATTTGTGATCTCTATGACCTTTTTGTTGATGTACATATTTCCTTTGCATTTTTATACTGCCTTTTCTAGTTGAAACATGCTTTAGAAAGCTACTTTTAAACATGATTGTCTATTTGATTTCATGCTTTCGGGGTCTTGATGAGGACACCTGGTCGACAAGTCAGAAAATTATATGCTGAGGTACCACTAGCCCCAAAAACTAAAAATTACTATCTGTATGGCTGTTTAGCTGTTATAGACATGTTGCAATCTTGTTTTGACAGTTCATCTTTGTGAAGCGTTCACAAAACCATCATGATGGTGTATATTGCCATAGTTTGCAGGATATAATAGTTGGATGTGAGATCAACTGCATTTACAGTGCTGATATATAATATATTTTATGTTCACAGTTGCAAGTATGTTCATATAGTGGTCAAACATGGTGATGGTTTTCCTAATGTGGGTTTCACATGCAGTGTTAGTTTATGATTTATTTATGCAATTATATGAAATTATGCAAGCACTAAACCCGCATTTCCCCTTGTTCTGAAATAATAACTGATGCAAAGAGTGGAGAGTGCAACCTACTTTTTGAAATGGCTGCAGTTGTCAACTTTGGGCCGCTACGAAGTCGTTTCGAGTAAACGTTTTGATGATAATCGTGATAGCATGCATATGAAATGTGGAGAACCCACTGAATTGGTTGGCTTGACTTGTTATTTTATATGATCTCTATTTATTTATCACACTTTGATCTCCGTCCTTGTCTGAACCTTGGGATTACTGGGATTTAAAACAACTAGGGGGTATTCTCGAGAAGGAAAAGATACAGGAGGAATTGAGGTTGCGAGGCGTGTGGGCACCGGCATCTTAAAATAAGAAACATTTTCATGGAGTTTGTCATCTCTGCATCGCAAACAGTTTTATATGATCTCTATTTGTTTATCACCTCGGTTGGTTTTTACCTGCATCCACTGGTTCTAAGACTTTTGTCAGTGTAAAGTCTTCACTTTTTGGAGGCTAGGTACAGCTTGCAGAGCTGTGGCCAAATGGTTTTATGGACAACCATGGCGCCACGTGTATTAAGCCAGCAATTTGTAGGGCCATGGTATTAAGAGAGGGCCGAAGAGAGGCGAAGGACACTTTACAACAGACACGAGGTATGGTTAATTTCTACATTCTTCCACCAACTTTTTTTTCCATGAACTGAAAGAGAATATGTAGTGCTTGGTGAAAGGGGAGAACGCCAATATTTTTTGTGTTCTACCTGGCCGTTACATGACTTAACATAGTTTTCCTTCAAAGTGATTATAATATTGTCTTTACTTATCCACCTATTGCTTTGACTTTTTTTTTGGGTAATTGCTATGTAATATGGCTCTTATGTTTCTTCATGTGGACGGAGGAAATGGTGATTCCCGATTCGCAAAGAAATAAAGTGGTTGTCTGCTTTATAAAATAGATTAGACATTGATAGTATAATTAATGTATGTGCCTTGAGTGGTGTAATTTATGAATTTGGAGACCTCATAGTGGTAGAAGTATCTGCAGTTTCGCTTTTCATGAGAATGTAGAGTAGCATCTTTCTTCTTTACTCCTATATGTGAATTTTCTTCCAAGTGCGACGCGTTAGCAGATATATGCGACTAAATGGTAGCTTATGCCATTCGTATCATCTGTTTATAGGAGGATCAAGAGAAAATGAGGTGGACAAAGATGTTGGCGCCTAAAATAGAGGAGTCAGTTCCAGTTGAGGGTCTTTCAGTTGCTCAGCCACAAACCCCGCCAGAGAGATTTTCTATTGATTTAGGCATTCATGGTTCAACTTCTGCTAGCAGACCTATTCACAGCCCAATAGCAGAAACTGCTAGGGTTCCTAAATTTGTTTATGCAAAAAGCTTTCAATCTTGCCATATTGACATGATACTGGGACCAGAATCCTAGCTGTTTCATCTCTCCAATATGAGCATATTTGAGGTTGTATGCCATAATTACATGTGGAGTCCGAAATTGCACAATTATGTCACAAATCCAACATGAGATCTCATAATTAGTGACTTCCAGTCATCTTTAAACTAAAATTTGTTTAAAGATACTGTTTTATATTTCCATTTCTCGGTCAACGGAGAAAGGATAACAATAGAATCAATAACAACAATCATTGAAAATAAATGCTTTAATAGACATCATAAAAGCATTATCGTCTCACATATAACTATAATATCCAGAAATACAAACTATATAACTCCCACTAACAAAAGAAATCAAAAGATTCTAAAACACCCATATTCTTTACATGTTTAAATAAAATGGGTCGTAAGCCTTTGTTAGAGGATCAGCCAACATGGACTCGGTTCGATATTTTCAATTACAACATCTCCATTTTTTACCAAGTCATAACAGTATAATATTTGATCTCCATGTGTTTGGACGCATTACTAATCTTGTCATGCTTGGAATAAAACACAGCTGCGGTGTTGTCACGGTAGATCACCATAGGTCAAAATCTTCCTCTCATGCGATATAGGCTTTCAAGACAAAGGAAAGGATGGAAAAGAAAAGCTCACTCGTGTTGCATAAAAGTAACCGTAATCAATCATCATCATCATCCGGTACTAAAAGAATCCTGATAAACTACTAGGGTGTGGGAGATTAGGGTTTTGCCTCTTCTGTTCCCCATGGTGGTCGACGCTCGCTCAATGCTTGACGGAGACGATGAACTGCTATGTCTGTTCTGCATTTTCAGAGTGAAGGGTGGTGAAAGTGTTTTTCAAAGAGCGACGGAGAGAGAGAGAGAGAGAGAGAGAGAGAGAGAGAGAGAGGATTTGAGGAGGAAGACCAAAGGTGCGAGTCTTATGAATTTTCGGTAGGATGGGAATTGAGGCGAGGGGATGGCGAGTTTTGACCTCACAAGTTCGGCCAGGCGCATTTTCCGCACGCTCCTCCGCCACGGGGGCAGCTGCAATTTATTGATCTTTTTGGTAGTCAAACTCTCTGCATAAATTTTTTGACCAAAAAAAAAAATAAAAGAAGACTTTGCATCAATTCTATTGATCCGGTCTTATAAATTATAATTTACTCGTACTTCTTTCTCGACGATAATCCAATTTCAGAAAAATCTCCGAAAATAACCCTCTATGTCATAAACCGAATAAAACATAAGTCAAAATCCTAATAAGTGGCCAAAGCATTTGTATTACTTCTTTTTATACAACGCATCTAATCCATCTCGAGAGATTCGTTCTCGTTTTTTTGCAAAAATTGAGGTTTCTCCACTATTCAGAAATAATTTTATTGCCAATAAGTGAAAATGGAAAAAAGAGAAGGGTACCCAGATATACATGGCTTCAATTTGATAGACTTTCCCTTTTCAAGATCTCTTTCATTTAATTAGCAAAAGAAAAGAAAAGAAAAGAAAATTTTGTCCTGCACAAATCGGGATTTGCCTTGTTAGAAATATTCGATTTGGCCTTTAACCATATTCGAGAAGAAGAAAAAAGAAAAGGAAAAAAAGAAAAGATGAAAAGTTCAAAAACGGAGGATGGAAGAGCGAAACGACGTTCCCCTCTGCCAAGAACTGCCGAGGTCGAGCGGTTCGTGCTGCGTCGTCGTTTTTTCCTTTAAACTCCAAGCGCTGAAGCTGGCGGATCTAGGCGTTGGAGGGGGGCTCACATGGAAACCGGAAGCCTTCGAATCTCCCTCTGTCTCTGCACCTGCGAGTCACGTGCCACAGACGAGAAATGTGGGGGATGGATCGTGGGTCGGGCGAGGAAAGAGGCCATTTGCCCGTGGCAATCGGTGCTGCGAAAACGGTGCTGAGTCCGGATCCGATCCGGGTGTGTTTTTGTCTTTTTATCCTTCTTGAATATCTAAACCTGTCAAAAGTAGATCGTTTAATAAATGACAAGATATTAAATGGATTTACGACCCGACCCATCTCGTTTTTGGGTGTAAATTTTTCTAGATTTGGGTTAAATAAAAAAATGTTTTAGCATCACGGGACAATGTCAGATATGAGTCACTTATATACATATTGTATATAAATTGATTAAAACGGATTAAAATGAGTTTATTTAGGCTGAACTATTTTCGATACATACCAAAACCAAGCTGAAACACCCTTTTGATGGGTATATGAAGATCTATCTCCAAATGGCAAAATAAGTTCACTACCATTCAATCTTTATCGCTCGTGGTCCCAGGTTTGAATCTCCCAACATTTGCACCTCTTTGTTTTCACCAAGACATCATTTTGTTGCTCTCTTTTTACCAAAAAAAAAAAAAAAAATCTATAAAAAGATTTATCGCCAAGAAGCTCCAATTTTTGGTTGCTCTTGAAACATGATAAAAAGTGTTATCCATGATCCAATGTAATTTTTAAGCACTTATGGGTCCACAATAAAAACTTCATGTGAAGTTTTGATTTAGACATGTGACTAACCTCTTAGAGAAAATTAACAAAATAATCCTTAACGGATGTCGATTCGATCATAAACTTTATAATTTAGTCAATTTAGTTCTAAAATTATTGACAATTCGTTAATGTAATTCTTCTGACTAATTTTAATTGAAAATTACTGACGTAAATATTGATCATTTGTTGTGACGTAACCAATATTGGCATGGACAACTTTTTACAATTTTTAAAAGAATCTTTTTGAATTCTTTGCTTTTATTCTTTTCTTTTACTTTCTTTTCATGGCTTGTGTCGCCTGGCGCGGGCATAGTGTGTAACTTTTTCAAAGTTGGAGAGCAGTCGTGCAACGGTGTGGAAGTTGCGGGGGTTTTTGAGAAATTATCCACAAAATTAATGGCACAAAAAAGGGGAATTAAAAAGGAAAATCCGAAAAGAGCGCAAGAAAAACCCCATTCCCGCGCTTTCTCATACCCTAATCCATCCCAATTTGGGGAAGAATTCAGAAAAAGCTCACTCCACTCAATTTTTCCCCAAGTCGCTCCTCCTTCATCCTCTTCCAACTTCCGATTCCCTTCGCGCTTCATCGTTGCTCTCTCTCTCTCTCTCTCTCTCTCTCTCTCTCTCTCTCTCTCTCACGCACATGCATTTGGATTTCGCAGAAATCCTTAGCAACGAGACCGATCATCTGTTGAGGAAGTCGCTGCCGGAGAAGGAAGATAGGAAATGACGAAGACGAAGCCATTTCAGGGGGGCGACCGTGTTCGTGCCGAGGAACTTGAGTGCCTCCCGAGCTGTTCGACGCGCTCAAGCTGAACGGAGCTGAGGCCTTCCTCCGCCGCGACCCTTCCAGGAGTGGGCCCCGCGATTTTCACGCTGTTTCTTCTCCCCGATCACGTGAGTACGTTGGGATTGGGCGGCGCTAACGGCTTTTGGGTTCATTTTGAGAATTGGGTTTGAGGTTGTTTTACGTCTTGAGAAGTTCGAGGATCTTCAGGCGAAAGGGTTGTGAGCTAGTCGGTAAAGATCTTGTTCTCGTCCTAGTCTTATCTTCTGGTTTTTCCTCGAGGCTGCTAAATGCTAAACCAGGACTTGTAGTTGAGAAATGAAAGCGGAGGCATTGGGGTCAATGTGCTGGTCAAGCAAGTCGAGAGGAGTTCTTCTGCCTGGGAAAAAAATGTTGACTTTTGATGGGGATATTTCTTGCAGGTCCGCAGTGTGTGGTGGTTTCGTGCACGAAAGAATGGAGACCTCTACCTCAAAAAGGGTATACTTGTTTGTCTTGCGATGGATGGTGTCGAAGTCCTTGCATCTGGATTTGAGATGGATGAGGAGGTATGCCTGTTCCTAGATAAGCCTGGCCTTGTATGATTTTTTAGCATGTAATCTTTGTCGTAACTTGTCACTCAAATTCAGTGTGGCGCGTCACTTATCCTTATCCATGTATCCTTCTATGTGACCGCTTGAATCTTTTGCCTGCAGACATGCTTTTGTCTGAACAAATATGGTGGCAGCTTGTCATCTCTCTTATTGTTTCACCATTTACGTGAATCTGCTGGCTGAGATTGAGAAATTGGTTAGTTCAACGGGGGGAGTTCTAAGACCAAAACTTCAGCAATGTTAGCTTCGTAATTGCAAAGAATATTTTGGCTGCAAAATGCAAGGTTTAAGTCTTGGAGTTAATAATTTGAATTTAGTTTAAGAGTTGCGAATTTGTTGTATCTTGTTAAGGTTAAATCACTTTAAATGAGATTCATTATGCTTTTTCACTAAGTATGGGAAGTATTGTGGGTAGTACTCTCATTGAGTTGGCTGAACTAAAGAAGAGTTTCCTCCATATTTTTTTGAATATTCCGTGTGCAAAGTCTTTTATGAATTTCATCTTGAAAGATAAATTGTATTTATCAATTAATGTTGTCATCATGCAGTGGGCTTTAAATGTTCTGAAGAAACCTGTTGTCGCCATTAATTGGTTATACCAATGTTGTGTTGTGCACCGTGTTGTACCTCAGGAGTCTTACAGAGTTCTTCCATTTTCTGGATCGACAATGTATGTGTCACAGGAATTCCTGCACATACTGATTATTTGATATAGCTGCTGCTGTTGGTTGTCCTCCAGTTCTTCAATTTTGATGTCCTTCATTATCTTAGATGCACAGAAGGAGATTCAGAAGCATATCACACAAAATGGTGGGAAATATTCTGCAGAATTGACCAGGAAGTGCACTCATTTAATTGCAGAAATAACTTTTTCTTCTTCAAGATTAAATTCCAGTGATTTGCTTGCATATTTTCCCTTTGATATCAGATCGCCGTTTGAAAATGCACATATCTTTATCTTGTCTTCGCATATGAAAACACCTTTAAGAGTTTGAAAAGAAAAATCTGTATCATTTCAAGGTTTAGTGACGATTATAGTTTGAAATAGGAAATAGCTATACTTGATTTAATCCTGGTTTTTGGTATTATCCTTTTACTTGGGAATTTGATTACTCATATGAGAAACAGTGAAACTTCCCGGCATGAGAATATCATTGACTTTGACTTCTAAATCAGTCCTGAAGAATTGTGTTCTGTGGTTCAAGGAAACAAGGTGTTAAAGAACCTACAATTTGAACTGCCAATTGTTAAAAGATCCTCAGCCAGTTCTCGCTTTTCCAGTGTGAGTTAGGACTGCCTGTTGGTTGCTCAAAGCACATTGCTCAGCAATGTTATTACCATTGAATCTTTCTATTGGCCTCATATATGATGCTCTGTAGCACTGTGAGTCCCACTACGATGCCCTTGACTGGCTGTAAGCTCCAGAAGATAAATACAAGGTTGCTAAAAGATGGGGTCACATTCATATTTTGAATCACAAATGGTTTGATCAATTAACTTCTGGGAAAGGTGATATTTCAGTTACTAAAATACCTTGTTGCTGTCAACTGTAGGAACATTTATGTTCTTTTTGAGCCATCTTGTTGTCTGCCTATAATTTTGAGTTCTTTTGCCGACTAGCATCTCTTAATGAGGAGTCCTATCCTGTTCAGGGTAGTTCCATGTCTTCAGTGAAAACTGCAAGTAGTCAGCAAAATCAGTAGAGGGTTATTAGAAGTTCACAGTCTCTCCCCTCTTCAATGGTTGGAGATCAGGACTTCCATTCCATTTCAGCTACTGACCATGCCAATCCAGATTTAGAAACTACTCTCTCACAGAATGTGTCTTCAATGTTTGTGGATCCCCATTTCCTTGCAAAAGAGGATAATAGTGAAGTGGCAGCTGTGCAATCCAATGGTGAAGTGAATCATGATGGTTGGGTTGCTGAAGACTGAAAATGAAGACAATGACCTGTATTTGTCAGAATGTAAGTTAACATCATCAAATGCTCGATTTCCCCAAGAGTGTTCCTAAAAGAAGTGATTTGCAACTACCATTCAAAGTTGGCTTGAAGATACAAAACTTGGTGATCTGATTTTGAAGGCAGTGGAGCCTTAAATAGTTCTGCTTGACACATATGATGACTGACTAAAGAGTATATCATCGTACACTGCTTTCTCTCATTTCATTATGATTGTCTGTGCTCTTCATGTGAACAATGGGAAGGCTGAAATGTTAGTATTGCCGAATAGGACAGTAGTTGCTGATTCACATGACATTTGGCTGTCTTTCACATATGATTAGTGGCTGAAGGCTGCGATCCTTTAAATGGCTTTGTCAGCTTGCAACTCTCCAATTTGAGGATACCACGCACTTCATGACATGGGTGGCCAATTTTGCCGAATGAAATGATTGTGTTTACATGTTAAAAGATGACATATGACTATAGTTAATTTGTGTTAAAGACAATCTTTCAGCTCTTCCCGCTAATGGCATGCATATAGTTTCCAGGATGGTATATGCTTGTAAGTAATAAACAGTTTCATATGGTTTTCTTCTGGATCTCTTTCCTGCATTTGCTGCTGACCTTGCAATCTTTTGGCTGGTGAAGGTAAAGGATCTTTTTTATCTTCATGTGTTGATCCTTTGCTTTTGTTTATTGTGCAGCAGAACCCAGGATTTTTAAACTCGTTTTGAAGTCTTATATTTGTTGGTACGGGTGTCACTGAATTTATTCCTTTTTGTTCTTTTGTGTTTTGGGCCACTGATGTCTTATCTCAGTCAACGGATGAAAGAGGGAAGGGTCAAAGAGCCAATAGTACTCCATTTATCCTAGTATTGCTCCGGAAGACACTTGACAAAGCACCAACATACCTTTGATTTATGTAGTTTCTATCCAATAAAAGCCGATAAAATCAGATTTTTCCAGATCAGTCTAACGGTCCGTTATATGTTAAGCTGGAAAATGACAAGTTTGATCCTCAGCAGAAAGTCAAAAATCTTGTTAGTTTTTCATGTTACTCTTTTTAATAGCACTCTCGTAATATTGTTCACCTGGATCAATAAAAATAATTGGACTAATGTGGACTCAATAAACTCACGATAAGCGAAGCAAGCATGAGAGAAGAAAACGCAGGGAATGAATAAAGATTAAAATATTACAAACTTTATTATAATATTGATGCATATTCTAAGCAACCGATAGCTTTGACAAATCAATTTCTATCCTCTTCAAACCCTTCGCAAGGCTAGTAATTGAATGCATGGCATATTCTCGTGTTCACATTCATGCATCATGACCTATGTTAGGCCACTCAAGAAGGTATAGTTATAGAGCAATAACCATTGCAAAGTATTGATAAATAAGAGTTATTTAGAGTCAATAGACAAAATGAAAAGTTCAGTGTATGTCAAATTTACAACAACATCAAGATTTCTTACAATATCTATTGAAAATTATGAAAACCTTACATCGAGTCTCACTAGAAAACACAAGTTGCCGCACTACCATTCAAAAACTTCAAATTATGATTAGTATTGTCTGTTGTGCCACTCATAAATTAATTCTATACAATATTTCATGATAAAGACTGGTCTTTTATCCCGCCGTAAACATAACCCAAGTGATTGTAACTACAATCTCCCGTAGAGATAGGTAAACGCGATTACCTCACATTCATACACCTTCGAGGAAATTCAGGGGAAGAACTAGAAGCACTCCAATGTTGAACGTTGACCAGAGTCTTTTATTTATTTATTTAGATTTTGGAGTAGGTTTTGTCCGCGTTTGCCTTATCCCTTTCTTTGGTTAAAAGAGAAGAGCTGGAAATTGCACTGAAGCAAGCAAGATGTTGGAAGACTTGCTTTCCCTCGCCTCACGCTACGAAGTATGATTAGCCAACAATCATGATTAGGAAGTTGTGTGCTTTCCACATAATAACCAATCGAGGTTGATTTAAATATGAGTATTCATCACCTCCTTCGTTACCTTCTTATAAATATAATTTAAGCAAGCCACAAATTAAAAATATGGAATGAAATGTATCAAGCTGCTCTGATTACATCATAATTGTATTTTAAAAAAATTTATTGCGAATTTTGCAATTCAATCCATTATTAAGTCGTAGTATGGGTTAAAATCAAAAACCATTCGTTAGAACCGCTTGCAATTTTTTTTTACGCAAATCTTCTTCGGTTCCACACTCAACCACCAAATCCAATGACCTAACAAAACAGCGGAAGTCTAATTTTCACATGTACAAAAACCAAAGATATTTGCAATCCATTTTACTTGCTATAAACCAATGTAAAAAGTCTGCTTTGAATTTCCTTCTCCTAGTTTTAAACATTGGAGCTGTTTGACATTAAGGGTGTGTTTGTCTTGCGAAAAATGATTTAGGCAAATAATTCCATAAAAATCGCTAACAATAATGAACGAATGAGAGATGCTTTTATTATTCACGAAAATGTTTGGATCTAAAGTTTTATTGATAATGAATATATTTTTCATTGATTAATTATATCAAGTGATATAAGCGATCATTTTTATGATACAAGCACCTCGCCATTTGCATGAAAAGTACATTTGAGAGTGATGTGCTTTTCGGATACCATGCTCTTCATGACTGGGGTGGCAAATTTTGCCGAATGAAATCGTTGTTTTTACATGTTAAAAAGATGACTTATGACTATAGTTATTTTGTATTGAAGACAATCTTTGAGCTCTTCCTATTAAATGGCACACATATTGTTTCCATGATGGTATATGCTTGTAAATAATAAATGGTTTCGTGTGGTTTTCTTCTGGATTTCTTTCCTTTCCTGCATTTGCTGTTGATCTTGCAATCTTTTGGCTGGTGGACGTAAACAATATTCTTTGTTCTCTTCATGCGTTGATCCTTTGCTTTTGTTTATTGCGCAGCAGGACCCAAGTTTTTTTTAACCTCGTTTGGAAGTCTTAAATTTGGTGATACTAAGATGATGGGTGTCAATGAATTTATTCCTTTATGTTCTTTTCCATTTTGGACCACTGATGTCTCATCTCAGTCAACTAATGAAAGAGGGAAGAGTCAAATATCCATTGGTATTCCATTTATCCTACTATTGTTGTGGAAGACACTTATAGAGTACCAAGATACATTTGATTCCTGTGGTTTATGACCAATAAAAGCCGGCAAAATCGGATTTTTCAGATCAGTTTAACGGTCGATCATCTGTTAAGCCAGAAAACAAGTATGTTCCTCAGCAAAAGGCAAAAATCTTACTAGTTTTACATGTTACTCCTTTTAATAGCATTCTCATGATACAAAGCAATTATTTTGTAAATCTAATATATGTGCTGAATTGTATCTGGACTAAAGAACAATGTTGGATCGAATGTAAATCTCAAAAAAGAAAAATCACGATCAGCATAAGCAAAGAAAGTGGGGGTGAGGTAAATGGATTTTATGAATTTAAATAAAGATGAAAATTTGACAAATTTTATAAGGTAGCTACACTTTGCTAATTCTAAATATCCAATAGCTTTCACATGTCAATTTCAACTCTCCTCAAACACTTGATGACAGACTAGCATGAGGATAATATGTATGGTATATTCTCGAGTTCTCATGGACTGTGAGTTGTATTGGCTCGCTCTTGTTAATTTAAAAGGAAAAAAAGAGTATAATTATAGAACAATAACATTACCACATATGCTGTTAGATCAATATGAGTTATTTAGAGTCAATAGCCAAATTGAAGAGCTTGATGTATAACAAATATACATAGCATTATCAACATCTAGATTTCATTAAAACACCTAAAAGAAACTGTGCAAACCCATGCAAAGCCCCATCGTAAAACACAAATTTTAGTACATTATTATATTATGATTGATTTTTCAGCCTCATCATTTATAAATTAAGCTTATACAATATTTTCATGATAAATAATGGTCTCTCGTTTCACAATGCAACTAAGCAAGCAACATAGTGGAAGACTTTGACTTACTTTTACTCGTGAGAATCTTTTTCCATCTTTTCTTTTGAGTAAGTCTTGTCAGCTTTTACCTGATCTCTTTCCTGGCAACTAAGCAAGCAAGAAGGTGGAAGATTTTGACTTACTTTTCCTTGCTAGTCCTTTTTTTTATCCCTTTCTTTTGAATAAGTCCTGTCGACTTTTGCCTTATTACTTCTTCTTTTTTTTTGCAACTAAGCAAACAAGATGGTGGAAGATTTTGACTTGCTTTCCCTTGCCATAGAATTTTGTGAAAGGTTATTAACTCAGTTTCGTAGAAAAATTAATATAGAATTTTTGGAAAAGTCTTTTTTTCATCATAAAGATTTCTTTTGCAAAATGTAGATATTGGCACGAGCATGCTGTGTATGGAGAAATATGTCATTAACCCAAGTTGGCGTCGCGCTTGGCTATTGCAACATATTTGTTCTTTAGTTATGAGTCCTCAATGATGGCGCACCACGAGTTGGGCTCGACATCAGATCTAGTCAAACTCCGTCGCAATGTCTAGCTGGATGCATGCTAGAATTACTAAAATGTGATGCTAGATCTAGTCACGCATTATTGTAGCTTTGAGCAAGAAACCTCTATTTACGAGTTGGGCCATGACGAGAGAGAGATATATGGACAAAGATGGGGGCTAACTTGTGGAGGGCGTCGTTGGTTTTGGTCAGGGGAGTGACCGTACGATTGTGACATTAATTGGCAATGGTGGGGGGAGGGGTGGTGTGGTGTGACATCTAGATTTTCGGGTTCTAATTTTTATTTGGATAAATGGGGCCGTTTTCATTTAGTTGAAGCCGGGGATTGTGAAATTGGGATGCGGGTGGGCTACATTGGTAAGGAAAAATACCAATTGGAATGATGAGATGTTAAATGAAATTATGTGAGTCAATTTAAATTGAATCAAGAGGGATTAAGGTCTAATTGGGAAGAAAACTTAGCAAAATTCGTATACCACCTCTACCCCATACTTTGGCCTACCTTAAAGCTTCTAGAAGGGGCATTTTTGGCAAGGAAAAGAGAGTGGAAGACAGCTGGATTGGTGGGGCCAAGAGAGAGAGAGAGAGAGAGAGAGAGAGAGAGAGAGAGAGAGAGAGGAAGAGAAAACCGGTTTCCCTCTCTCCTCCGTCGGGCATCTCCATCTTCTTCCCCTTTCTTTGGGGTTTCTTCTTCAGCAACAACCGAAGAAGCCAAAGCAACAGCAGCAGCTCCACCTGTTGCCACCTCTTGCCACCGTCGCCGCTGTCTTGCTGCCTGCGCGCAGCTTTGCCCTCTCTCTTCCTCCTCCGCTTGGTCTGTTTGAAGGCAGCAAAAGCAGAAATAGAAGCAGCAACCAGCATCGGTTGAAGGAATTGCAGTCACGTCGAAGCTACCGGACCGCCGTCTGCTCCGCTCACGCCCTCCGCCTCTCCCTCATCCCCTTCAGCCGCCATCGACGCTTCTTTCTCCTTCTCTGTTCTGTGCAAAGATCAATAGAAGCAGAGGCAGTGACCAGCGTCACCTGAAGGGCCATAGCCACATCGGACCGCCGCCTACTCGACCGCACGTCGCCGTTCTGCCGTCCACCACCATCACCGAGCTGCTGTCCCGTGCTCCGCCTGCCTCGGCCTCCCCCTCGCTCTGCCCTCTGTTCTAGCGATCGTTTCAAATCTGGTGGAGCTCCGCCGGAGCCGTTCAGCCCACCTTCGGCCACTGTGTGCCGCTGCCTCGACTCACCGGAGTTCCCTCGCCCTCCTCCAGCCCTATCCAGCTCGAATCAGCGCCGGAACCACCTCAACCAGCCATGTATAGAGAGTTCGAAAATGGGTATGGCAGCGGACGTTTGGTCCGTTTTGGCCGTCTTCCCGAGCCTGGATGTTCGGCCCGCTTTGAGGAAAGTCGATCCTTGCGTCGAGTCCGTCGTTTTGAGTGAGTTTTTCCCACTAATGCATTCTTAGTTTGCTAATTACACTTAAATGTTGATTAGTGTTAGTTAAGTGTAATTAGGTTGTTAGATTATAATGAATTAGCGATTATTAGTTAATTTCATTGTATATTAGTTAGGTGGTTAGTGTACTTAGATAGAGAATTGTTTATAGTATTTGTTGGATGCTTCATGGGATTTTTCCCAACCCTTATTGGCTGTTAATTAGGCAATTCGGGCCTAAATGGTATTTTTAGGAATTAAATATTAATTTTCGAAATTAATTATTTAATTATTTATTTTCTGAAAATTCAACCTGGGATGGCCGGTGATTGAGATTTTATGCTAATGATCGTGGCGTAGTCCGTTTATTTAATTGAGCTTTATATTGTCCTAAATTGAATTTATTGCATTTATTCATTTAATTTTCGAAATTAATTATTTAATTATTTATTTTCCGGAAATTCAACCGGGATGGCCGGTGACCGAAATCTCATGCTGATTGTCGTGGAGTAGTCCGATTATTTACTTGAGCTTTAATTCGTGTTGAATTGATTTAGCGGTGCATTTTGAAGTTATGTTCTTAAATAATGCAATTTTGGCTATGTGATTGGGGATTGGTCGAGTATCGGTTGTTAGTGTCGAAAGTGAGTTGGTAAATCACTTGGATAATACACGTGGCTCGATGAATTGGAGTGTCACTTGGGAATGGCACGTGGCTGGGCGATAGAGTATGGCATCTAGAAAAGGTCGGGTGGGACCATAAAGCTACTAGATCTTGAGAGGGTCGGGTGGGACCATAAAACCACTAGATCTTGAGAGGGTCAGGTGGAACCGTAAAGCCACTAAATCTTGGAAAGGTCGGGTGGGACCATAAAACCACTGAATCTTGGAAAAGGTCGAGTGGGACCATAAAGCTACTAAATCTAAGAGAATTGCTTGGTGGGGCCGTGATTACCACATATAAATGAATTGTGCCCTAAAGACCATAATTTATATTTAGAAATTGAGCTGGAATAATTGAAATGACCGTGATTGGTCTTGTTGGTACGTAATCGATTAGGTCGATTGATCGTTGCCTTGATTTAATGTTGTGGATTGAATGATTAAATGGAGATGACCGTGAGTGGTCTTCTTGGTGTGTAATCGACTAGGTCGATTAGATCAATGCTTCGATCTATGATGTGATTGCTTTGGTGCCTATTTGATCTGTGCTAATATGCAGGTGGAATTTGAGGCTAAGGTAATGTGACATCCAAATTTTCGGGTTCTAATTTCGACTGGATAAATAGGGCTATTTTCGTTCAGTTGAAGCTAGGGATTGTGAAATTGGGATACGAGTGGGCTACATTGGTAAGGAAAAATACCAATTGGAATGATGAAGCATTGAATAAATTAATGGGGGTCAATTTGATTCAATTCAAGAGGAATCAAGGCTCAATTGGAATGAAAACTTAGCAAAATTCGTATGCCACCTCTACCCCCACACTTTGGCCTACCTAAATGCTTCTAGAAGGGGTATAATTGTCAAGAAATGGTGAGTGGAAGATGACATCATATTAGGTTATGGTGGGCCAAGTTGAGATGACCTAAGAGAGAGAGTGTGAGAGGAAGAGGGGAAATTGAATTCTTCTTCCTCCCCTCTCCCCTCCGTCGACCGAACGCATCCCCCATCTTCTTCTTTTTCTTCAAAACTCCATGGGAGCCGAAGACCAGCGAAGACTGAGCTGCAATCGCCGCCTCTTGCCGCCGTCGTTGTCGCGCACCCGCAAGCCACCGGAGCTGCCGCGCCGCTGCCGTCGCTGCTTCGCCCCACCCGCGCGCACCTCCGCTTCTCTCCTCTGTCCTCTTTTTGCTGTTCGGTGCCCTTGTCGTGTGAAGATCGAGCAAGCCGCGGCAAAGTTCGCCGCCGCATGATAAGCAACCGGAGCTGAAGTCGTCGTCGAGCGCCGCCCGCACGTCTCCGCCTTCAACCGCGTCGTCCCTGGCTTGGCCAACGTCTAGAGCTGCTGTCCAGCTCTTGCCGCCTCTGTTCGGTCCTGTTCGGCCATCTACGGCCGCCGCCCGACCACCTCCGACCACCGTCGACCTCGCCGGAGCTCCGCCTCGCCCTCAGCCGCCCTTGGCCGCCTCAACTAGCCCCGGATCCGCCCTCCTTCGCCTCCAACCAGCAGTGCACAGAGAGTGGAGAAATGGGTATGGCAGCGGACGTTTGGCCCGTTTTGGCCGCCTTTCCGAGCTCGGATGCTCGGCCCGCTTTGAGGAAAGTCGACCCTCGCGTCAAGCTCGTCGTTTTGAGTGAGTTTTACTCACTAATGCCTTCTTAGTTTTCTAATTGCACTTAAAGGTTGATTAGTGTTAATTAAGTGTAATTAGGTTGTTAGATTAGAACTGATTAGTGATTATTAGTTAATTGATTTGCATATTAGTTGTGTGATTAGTGTAATTAGATAGAGAATTGCCTATAGTATTTATTGGATGCTTCTTGGGATTTTTCCCGTACCTTATCGGGTGTTAATTAAGCAAATCGGGCCTAGGTGGAAATTTTAGGAATTAAATATTAATTTTCGAAATTAATTATTTAATTATTTATTTCCGGAAATTCAACCAGGATGGTCGGTGACCAGGATTTTATGCTGATGGTGGTGGCGCAGACCGTTTATTTAATTGAGCTTCATATTGTGCTAAACTGGAATTATTGTGTTTATTTATTTATTTTTCGGAATTAATTAATTATTTATTTATTTTCCGAAAATTTAACTTGGTTGGCCAGTGACCAGAATATTATGCTGATGACCGTGGTGAAGTCCGTTTATTTAATCGGGTTTTATTTTGAGCTAAATTGAATTTTTAATATTTATTAATTAATTATTTTTCGGAAATTAATGCTAAGGTGATCGACGACCAGAATTTCGTGCTGATTGTCGTGGCGCAGTCCGTTTATTTATTTGAGCTCTACGTTGTATGAAATTAAATAAATTGTGATGTTTTAGGGATTTACCCTAAATTGATTGAAATTGAGTGATATTGAATTATTGATTGTTAGATGGCCGAGTATGGCTAGTCATCATTTGTACTGCTTTGATGAGTTGGAAAGTGGAGAAAGTGGTGAGAGCTAACTTAGAATTTTATTGGCTGAGACCAATCAAGTACGAACTATGGACAGGCGTGGTTCGGTGATAAAGTACATCACTGTGCGAAAACGGCGCCTTAAAGAACGCACGTAGACTGTCTATGACTTAGGGTAGGCGTGGTTTGGTGATTAAGGATATCACTGTGCGAAAACGGCGTCTTAAAGAACGCACGTAGACTACCTATGAATCATGATAGGCGTGGTTCGGTAATGAAAGACATCACTGTGCGAAAACGGCGCCTTAAAAAATGCACGTAGACTGTCAGTGATTTGTGACCTGTGATGGGCGTGGTTCGGTGATGAGGAATATCACTGTGCGAAAACGGCGCCTTAAAGAACGCACGTAGACCGTCTGTTACTTATGTCACCCTGGCGAAAACGACGCCCGAGAGCATTGATGGAGCTCTGTGACTAAGTGTATTATTAGAGGTTATGTGGGATGGAGTGAATGACCTAGAAATGATTCGACTGACTTGTAATCGACTAAGTCGATTGATCGATGATTCGATCTGAGTGTGACTTAATGCGATTGATCATTGCCTTGATTTGATATTGCAAATTGATTGATTGAATGGAAATGACCGTGAGTGGTCTTGTTGGCGTGTAATCGATTAAGTCGATTAGATCGATGCTTCGATCTGTGATGTGATTGTTTGGTGCCTATTTGATCTGTGCTAATATGCAGGTGGAATCTGAGGCCAAGGTAAGTCCTCTAACTCACGTTGTGCATAGGCAGCCCTAATGTGTATTAGTTTACTAATCGGGTCTTAGGGGGTAGAACTTGCTGAGACGTTGTCTCAATGGTTATTGAATAATCATTTCATGACTTGGATGAGGAGCCTAAGGAGCATGAATATGATGAGGAGATCCCTGTTGAGGAACCTGAAGAGGAGTACGTGGAGGAGGACCTCGAGGATAACCCCGAGTGCGACCCGGATGAGGATTGAGATCCCGTCCTGTCTTGTTAAACCTTGTGTGCATGTGAATAGATGTTAGACCTGAAGTGTATATATGTACATAAGGATGTGGTTTTCAGGTTCAGGTTTCTAGTCCTACTTGTATATCCCATTACTTTATTGTTTGGGGATTTTTATGACTGCTTCCGCATGTGCTATTAAAAAGGACAGGGTCGGCGATATGTAGTCATGGGGATATCGCATAATAAAATCGACCAAGCTTGAAGGATGGTCACGTGACTGAGAGTCGGTGTGTGACATCCCATTTTTGTGGTATCAGAGTAATGGTTAGGTATTGGAGTGATAAGGTGCGATGACCTATGGGATAGCAGTAGGAAAGGCCTTTAAATTCGTGACCGGTGCATGTCTTTGATAGCTGATTGGTAGAATTGTTTGTTGGGTGTGAATTGCATGCTTTTAATTATTGTGGATTCAGAAGGCAGAGTGTTGACTCTAGCCAGCTTGAGCGTAAGAGTGCCACCGCAGGTTGGTATTGGTGTATCAGCGTTGATTGATCCTAAGTTCGATAAAATCGTTCTGATGCAATTGTTCCTTGGGATCTAGATGAATCGGTATGATCAAAATGAAGTTGTTGTTGTTGCTACCTTTGTTGAGGTCCAACCTGGAAGGATACTCAGAGAATAGAATTCGATATTTGAGTCCAGATTCAGCGAAGCAGATTGGGAATTCGGTTAGGGTAAAAGACTGATGTTGAGGGAAGAGTATTTTGTTCCACTCAATAAGAATGGTTGAATAGTCAGGTCAGCATTCAGACAAATGGAACACGTTGTTCTATGGAAGACGATATGGATCAGTCTCGTGTATTCTGAGGCCAGGAAATTGTGGTAAGCGTCGCTAGTACGGATAATGATTTATGGGTTGTCCGCATTAGTAAATGGAATCTCGAAAATGGTTACTATTGTCACTGTCGATAAGATAGTTCAGAAAAAGTGCACCATAGAAAGCATTGTGGAATTTCTGGGATAGGTCTCTAGTACAAGAAATAGTGCATCCTAACACTTGACGAGAGGTAGAAGACTCACCAGATGGGTGTCGAAATTGTGGAAGAAAACATGGATGAATTCAATGTCCAGGTATGGTGAGAAGAACAGAAATGGAACCGACGTGGCATTAGATAGAGGAAGAATGTTTTGGGGAAAATTCTATCAGAGTATCGTAGTACAGTTTTGATGAAGTTTGGGGAACTTCTGTTTATTGAAATAAGTGGAAGAAAGGGGAATCACTAGTAATAGTCATGCTTGACTAGTTGTTGAGGTGTAACTTCGACACTACATGAGTATAATGGGCTCATGGAACATCTTGTAGTAATAGATCATGGTTGTGGAGCAATTTAACTTAGTCCAGGAGCACATGAAAGTGTTGAGTTTATTGGGAGTCGAAATGAATCTTCGATTTCTTTAATCTCGTCGATTGAAGACAACCCACTTGTTTGATGGAGATTGTTGAGGTTACTTGGTGATGGTTATCGTTAAGACAGATTGGAGAATTTGAGATAGAAGACATCTCAGTGGTCTGAGAATTTCTAGATGTGTTGTCATAAGAAATGTCAGATCGTTGCCATAGAAAGAGATAGAAATTACGATCGAGTTAGCACCAGCATAAAGCCACTCTCGAAGGCTTCTTACCAGTTATTGTTCTTTGAATTGATAGAACCAAAGGTACGGATGTGAAGATTGATGAATGAGGAATTCATGCATATTAGTGCATCGCTTTAAGGAACATCAGTTTTGTGGAAAGAGAAATGAAAATGGTTCATTTCAATCATGCATCAACCATTGTCAACTTAATTGGGTGACTTGTTATAAAAAGTGTTGATGTCTTCAAGGATCGACTTGAGGACAGGTTATCGTCAGTTGAGAACCAGGAAGGAGGTTATACTGAAGACAACACTTCGCTTTTGATTTAGCCCTTGTGAGAATAATGTAAAGCCATTTGATATAACGAACGCTCCAGCCATTGTCATAGACTTGACAAACCGAGTATTCAAAGAATATCTAGATCAATGGTGATCGTGTGGTGTAGTGACATTCTAGGGTATTCATTAAGTGATGAGGATCACGGGAGCCCTTAAGAATGGTCATGTGATTACAAGTTAAGAAATCTTCATGGACCCAGCCAAGATCGAATCAGTTGTTAATGGACCGAGACCGACATCAATATCAGAGATCAGAAGCCGTGGGGATTGGGCAGATTACTACGAAGGTTTGTGAAAGAATTTTCAGCATCAGTACCATCGTGGGCTTGACCTCTTAAGAAAGAAGAGAAATTCATCAGCATAGACAAGTACGAGGATAGTTTCCAAAGCTTAAGTAAGAACTTACTATTGTACTTGTGCTAAACTTTTCATTTGGCTCGGAAAGCACAGAATCTTTAGTGATGTGTCTTGCGAGAGGGCAGGTATGCATTGATACAACATGAGAAGATTGTTGCATCATCGTTCCTTCGGTTGAGACCCAATAAGTGGAATACGAAGCGGTGTCGTGAACCAGAATTTTGGTAGAACTATAATAGTGATATCGGGTATCACCTTGGAGGAATGAAACGAGTCATTAAGGTGTTGAGCCGAGAGTCTTCAATGGTGCATAGACTGGCTAAAGTATAGACTTTACTTGAAAAGGGTTTGAAATTTGGCTTTCAAATGTGAGGTAGGCTACCTTTCGAATTTTATAGCCGCCCTCAAAATTGAGCCATATATTCAAGTTAGAATCGGTGCCAAATTGATAGATAGAGGTGTTCAGAAGATCTTATGAGAGGATACTGGTAAGAAAGAATTTGACTTTAAGATTTCTGAGAATGGAAAGTTCGGGTTCCATGAGTGATTGAATACACTTGAAAGTGTAGCACTCAGGGAAAAGATCTTGTCAGAAGTTCACTATAGTATTGCAGTTTTGACCAGATGGTGCAAGTAAATCAGAATCGGCATCAACTAGATTAGTAGACTGATATGAAGATAGATACCGCTAAGTAGGTTGCAAGTGTCAGAAGTGTCAGTAAGTGGAAGTTCCGTAATGCAAACCCGGAAGATCTTACCATCACTCGAGAGTCCTAAGTGGGAATTGAAATATATCACAATGGAACATTGTGATAGGCTTACTAAGGATTCACGGGATTATTGACACCATTTGAGAATAGTGGTTGATCGACAGATGGAGTTAGTCCACTTTGGTACAGTACGAATATATCTTGTTTTGAGTGTGTAACATCCAGATGTCGGGCTCTGATTTCGATTAGATAAATTGGGCATTTCATCGACGCGATTATAGTGTTTTTCTCTGAGTTGGCCACTCATGAGATAACTAGACTAGCTGGGTGAGTTATTAAGGACCTTAAGGCAAATAGCCTTGAGAATTCGACCATGGATTGACTTCTCGACCGTGCTCATCTTTAGAGATCATTGCGGCACAGTATAAAACCGATTTGAAATCAAAGATAGATCGGTTCGATTGAGATGAATGGATCGTGGGTGACTCCACTAAATTGGAAAATTTTCATCGACCGGCACTAATTTGATGTTTCTATCGTTTTGGTACCATGTGTCCGTATTTGAATCCTTGAGATTTTCACGACAATCGAGAGTCCCCAATGGGTCGAGTGGGTTCATTGTGGCTCGAAGAAAATCGACCACGGGTCATTTGTCCTCAAAAGCTCTGAACACTATCCAGTAGCCTAGGTCATACTAAGAGCGTGTCGGAGTGAAATTAACCGTCAATCTAAGTTCGATTTCAGATATTGAAGATTCTATCTTGTCACAGAGTGGGTATACCGAAGTGTGTGTGCATCAGATAATTCGCCAGCATGGAGTTCCGGGGATGAATTATATTTCAAATCTAAATCAGAGATTATAAATTTGGCAAAGTTTCAGAGGGTTCTTTACTAAGCAATGTATAGCAGAGGGTACATAATTTCAGTGGTGAAAAGAAAGTGAAGAAAGATTACAAGCCAAAGTCAGCTCAGTAATCAGTGTTTGCAGTTGTCAGATCAGTGTCAGAGTAAAGACTGCTCAGAACTGTCAGAAATTTTGAATCGTTGAGGTTTGAAGGTTTATTAGGGAGTCGAGAAAAATAGATCAGATGTGGATGATAGAGTGTCTTATGTGAGAAGGTCAGTTCAGTTGTTGGTTAAGAAAGAGCAGAGTTTGTGTACTACGATGATCTCCTTAGTCAAAACGGTCGAACAACACCGCGAGACCGAATGATTAACATGGAATAGTGAGACTCAATGAAACGAC
The DNA here is from genome assembly GCF_016545825.1 of Eucalyptus grandis. Taxonomy (NCBI): domain Eukaryota; kingdom Viridiplantae; phylum Streptophyta; class Magnoliopsida; order Myrtales; family Myrtaceae; genus Eucalyptus; species Eucalyptus grandis. The sequence goes on along the minus strand of NC_052613.1, from coordinate 56,407,244 downwards.
AATACCCCCACTTTTTGTATAAGGATTGGTAAAAGTTTAAATTTCGAGGACGGAATTTTTATAAGAGGGGAAAAGTTGTGACATCCAGATTTTCGGGTTCTAATTTCGACTGGATAAATAGGGCTGTTTTCGTTCAGTTGAAGCTAGGGATTGTGAAATTGGGATACAAGTGGGCTACATTGGTAAGGAAAAATACCAATTGGAATGATGAAGCATTGAATAAATTAATGGGGGTCAATTTGATTCAATTCAAGAGGAATTAGGGCTCAATTGGAATGAAAACTTAGCAAAATTCGTATGCCACCTCTACCCCCACACTTTGGCCTACCTAAATGCTTCTAGAAGGGGTATAATTGTCAAGAAATGGTGAGTGGAAGATGACATCATATTAGGTCATGGTGGCCCATGTGTGATGACCTAAGAGAGAGAGTGTGTGAGAGGAAGAGGAGAAATTGAATTTTTCTTCCTCCCCTCTCCCCTCCGTCGACCGAACGCATCCCCCATCTTCTTTTTCTTCAAAACTCCATGGGAGCCGAAGACCGGCGAAGGCGAGCTGCGCCGCCTCTTGCCGCCGCCGTCGCTGCTTCGCCCCACCCGCGCGCACCTCCGCTTCTCTCCTCTGTCCTCTTTTTGCTGTTCGGTGCCCTTGTCGTGTGAAGATCAGAGCAAGCCGAAACAGCAAGTTCCCTCGCCGCCGCAGCAAGCAACCGGAGCTAAAGTCGTCGTCGAGCGCCGCCCGCACGTCTCCGCCTTCAGCCGCGTCGTCCCTGGCTTGGCCGACGTCCAGAGCTGCTGTCTAGCTCTTGCCGCCTCTGTTCGGTCCTGTTCGGCCATCTACGGCCGCCGCCCGACCACCTCCGGCCACCGTCGACCTCGCCGGAGCTCCGCCTCGCCCTCAGCCGCCCTTGGCCGCCTCAACTAGCCCCGGATCCGCCCTCCTTCGCCTCCAACCAGCAGTGCACAGAGAGTGGAGAAATGGGTATGGCAGCGGACGTTTGGCCCGTTTTGGCCGCCTTCCCGAGCTCGGATGCTCGGCCCGCTTTGAGGAAAGTCGACCCTCGCGTCAAGCTCGTCGTTTTGAGTGAGTTTTACTCACTAATGCCTTCTTAGTTTTCTAATTGCACTTAAAGGTTGATTAGTGTTAATTAAGTGTAATTAGGTTGTTAGATTAGAACTGATTAGTGATTATTAGTTAATTGATTTGCATATTAGTTGTGTGATTAGTGTAATTAGATAGAGAATTGCCTATAGTATTTATTGGATGCTTCTTGGGATTTTTCCCGTACCTTATCGGGTGTTAATTAAGCAAATCGGGCCTAGGTGGAAATTTTAGGAATTAAATATTAATTTTCGAAATTAATTATTTAATTATTTATTTCCGGAAATTCAACTGGGATGGCCGGTGGCCGGGATTTTATGCTGATGATGGTGGCGCAGACCGTTTATTTAATTGAGCTTCATATTGTGCTAAACTGGAATTATTGTGTTTATTTATTTATTTTTCGGAATTAATTAATTATTTATTTATTTTCCGAAAATTTAACTTGGTTGGCCAGTGACCAGAATATTATGCTGATGACCGTGGTGAAGTCCGTTTATTTAATCGGGTTTTATTTTGAGCTAAATTGAATTTTTAATATTTATTAATTAATTATTTTCGGAAATTAATGCTAAGGTGATCGACGACCAGAATTTCGTGCTGATTGTCGTGGCGTAGTCTGTTTATTTATTTGAGCTCTACGTTGTATGAAATTAAATAAATTGTGATGTTTTAGGGATTTACCCTAAATTGATTGAAATTGAGTGATATTGAATTATTGATTGTTAGACGGCCGAGTATGGCTAGTCATCATTTGTACTGTTTTGATGAGCTGGAAAGTGGAGAAAGTGGTGAGAGCTAACTTAGAATTTTATTGGCTGAGACCAATCAAGTACGAAGTATGGATAGGCGTGGTTCGGTGATAAAGTACATCACGTGCGAAAACGGCGCCTTAAAGAACGCACGTAGACTGTCTATGACTTATGGTAGGCGTGGTTCGGTGATTAAGGATGTCACTGTGCGAAAATGGCTCCTTAAAGAACGCACGTAGACTACCTATGAATCATGATAGGCGTGGTTCGGTAATGAAAGACATCACTATGCGAAAACGGCGCCTTAAAAAACGCACGTAGACTGTCAGTGATTTTGACCTGTGACGGGCGTGGTTCGGTGATGAGGAATATCACTGTGCGAAAACAGCGCCTTAAAGAACGTACGTAGGCCGTCTGATACTTATGTCACCTTGGCGAAATCGACGCCCGAGAACATTGATTGGAGGTTATGCGGGATGGAGTGAATGACCTAGAAATGATTCAACTGACTTATAATCGATTAGGTCGATTGATCGATGATTCGATCTGAGTGTGATTTAATGTGATTGATCATTGCCTTGATTTGATATTGCAAATTGATTGATTGAATGGAAATGACCGTGAGTGGTCTTGTTGGCGTGTAATCGATTAAGTCGATTAGATCGATACTTCGATCTGTGATGTGATTGTTTGGTGCCTATTTGATCTGTGCTAATATGCAGGTGGAATCTAAGGCCAAGGTAAGTCCTCTAACTCACATTGTGCATATGCAGCCCTAAAGTGTATTAGTTTACTAATCGGGTCTTAGGGGGTAGAACTTGCTGAGATGTTGTCTTAGTGGTTATTGAATAACCATTTCAAGACCTGGATGAGGAGCCTAAGGAGCATGAATCTGATGAGGAGATCCCTGTTGAGGAACCTGAAGAGGAGTACGTGGAGGAGGACCCCAACGATAACCCCGAGTACAACCCGAATGAGGATTGAGATCTCGTCCTGTCTTGTTAAACCTTGTGTGCATGTGAATAGATGTTAGACCTGAAGTGTATATATGTACATAAGGATGTGGTTTTTCAGGTTCAGGTTTCTAGTCCTACTTGTATATCCCATTACTTTATTGTTTGGGGATTTTTATGACTGCTTTCGCATGTGCTATTAAAAAGGACAGGGTCGGCGATATGTAGTCCTGGGGATATCGCATAATAAAATCGACCAAGCTTGAAGGATGGTCACGTGACCGAGAGTCGGGGCGTGACAGGTAAGCCCTCTGACTCATGTTGTGCATAGGTAACCCTAAGGTGTATTAATTACTAATCGAGTCTTAGTGTGGTAGAACTTGCTGAGACATAATCTCATCTCGGTTTGGGGAAAACATTTCAGGACCCTGATGAAGAATCTGAGGAGAAAGAACTCGAAGAGGAGTATCTGAAGGAGAACCCCGATGATGATCTAGAGTAGGATCTTGATGACTTTTGCTATAGAATCAATTTGAGTAGAAACCAATCGTTTTAGTATGGCTTGTATATGAACATAATGGTGTTGGTTTTCAGGTTCGATTTCCTAGTCCTACTTGTATATCCCATTACTTTATTGTCTGGAGATTTTATAACTGCTTCCGCATGTGCTATTAAAAAGGAAAATGGTCGGCGATATGTAGTTCTGGGATATCGCATTATAAAATCGACCAAGGTTGAAGGATGGTCATGTGACCGAGCGTCGGGGCGTGACAGGTGGTGGTGGGAGAGAGAGAGAAATGACGTGGTAGAATAAAAGGTATTTCATGTGAGTCGTGTTAGAAGGTGTGACAAGCCAATGAAAAGTGAGTAGTTTTGACATTTAAGCAACGTTGGCTGATAACCAACAAAAACCACCATCCAAAGCGACCTAAACACATCAAATTGATCGACCGAAAAAAAAAAAAATCAAACTAGAACAATACCAAACATTTCGCTCATCAGCAAGACTATTTCGCCAAACTAGCTCCGATCTATTTAAACATAAAGTAGACTATTCCACAGCCATTATTGTAGCGGACGAGAAATACCTACATAATATTTGCAACGCTAACTAACACAAAAAAATGCGCGACAAAATAATGATTAGGGTACCGTAGAGCAAAATGAGCCGATCCAAGCACTTGTTGGCGGATTGCTTGTTGAAGCCAAACTCGAGCACCAAACTCAGCAACTGAGCTTTCTCTACCTCCAAGGCTTGATTCTCCACAGAAGTCAACCTGTTCCAACAATTCGATCAATCGATGGATGATGCACAAGTCGGAATTGAATTGATTGCTAGTCTCTCTCGAGAGCGCGCACTTGAAGTGCTCTTTTCGAAAAATCTTCCCAACTATGGCAGGATTGATGTTTTCCCTTTCTATTTTTATACAAGTTAAAAAAATTAAAAATTCAAAAAAACTTTTTACATCAATGCCGGCATATAGAATGCTCAATGTCTACGTCAATAATTATATCACAATTGGCCGGATGGAATACATTAATATATTGTCAAAATGATCAAATTGATCAAATTAAAATGGTTAGGACTGAATTGACACAAGTATAATTGATTTATAACTTTTTTGGAAATTTTCTCATGCTTTCTTTATTCCCTTATACTTCATCATAATTTTGATCCCTGAATACGTAAGATAAAAAATTTTATGTGCAAATTAAGCACACGATATTAGTCTAATTCCTTACATCCTTAAGTGCATGGAGGAGGTTTGGCTGAATTGACCCTAATTGATGTCATCGGCTAGACATTGAGCAATATTTTTATTGGGTCAGAGACGTTGAGCTAATTAATAGTGAGAAAGATCATTTTTCGAAAAACTAAAAATGATAGGACCCATAAAAGTTTTACGTGAGTCCAACAAGATTTAGCGGTATGTACTAAATAGGGAACAATGACGTGGCACTCGATCATTGGTCAAAGCAATAAGGAAGTGAAGAAAAAACTAATTCAGTTGTCGCACCACATAAGTAGGCTCCATGTGCTGGGATGTACCACACTCAAGCATGAGGCCCACTATAAGAAGGAGCCACGTGAAAGTAAATGGAAAAATCATTATTCTTTTCTCTTTTTCAAATAACATAAATTGCATATAGACATGGTTCAGACTCATTAAAATATATGTTGAGTTAAATTTTGTTACTTTGAATTCATAATAAAATATTCTTTAAATTTTAGTTAACTCATATATAATCTACATCACTAATATGAGTTAAAAAGTAAATTTTTAACCGTTTCAATGCCTTTAGTGGTGAGAGGCTTTCATTTCATTGGGAAGAGAAAGCAAAATATTATCCATATTCATTTTGATTTGCGTGACCATGTAATCCTATTACAAAGAGAAGTAACAAAATGTGAGGGTTAGTCAGATAAAAAAGAAAATTTCCTCATCAAAGACGCGCAAATCCACATTAGGATTGTGTGCATCCCAAGCAAATCTGGTTCATCTTTTAAGGAAAGAGAGGAAGAAATTTCCAATATGAACACTTTGCAAAAGTTATCAAGTAAAAGAGATAATTCCGTTTGACAAAAAATAAGGGAGATAATTCCGTGGCTCTTAAGGAATAGCATCATGTAAAAGAGTCAATTTCCACTTTGATTTGCTTGGCCACGGGATCCAATAACAAAAAGAACTAGCAAGTAAAGCCTATAGGAATCATTTTGCCAAGTTCGAGCAAGGGATAGTTTCGGTGGTCTTGGTCAAAAAGGTTGGAATCAAACGAAGTACAATTGTGCGTCTCCTTTGGGGCAAGAGAAGAAATAGAGCTTTGTTTAAAGTGCCAAGAAAGAACTAGTAAGTAAAGTCTATAGGAGTCATCTTGCCAATTTTGAGGAAGGGATTGTTTCGGTGGTCTTGGTCAAAAAGGTTGGAATCAAAAGAAGTACAATTGCGCGTCTCCTTTGGGGCAATAGAAGAAGTAGAGCTTTATTTAAAGTGCCAAGAAAGAACTAGCAAGTAAAGTCTATAGGAGTCGTCTTGCCAATTTCGAGGAAGGGATTGTTTCGGTGGTCTTGGTCAAAAAGGTTAGAATCAAAAGAAGTACAATTGCGCGTCTCCTTTGGGGCAAGAGAAGAAGTAGAGCTTTATTTAAAGTGCCAAGGGCTTGTGCTTGAAGAGGAGAGATGCCAATTACCATAAATACCTAAGACCCTCGTTTTTGTTTTGAGGTGTATTTAGTTTGATAGCTCTAGGTTGAGGTGTGAAGGTGATCCTAGATTGTACTGCCTTTCGGGACTCGGACACAACTTGATTTGCTTCAAGACAATTTCTTCTCAAACACTAAAATCCATCATAGTAATTTCATCTCTATGTCGCTCCTTGAGGTAAGCGCGATCTTCATTCTCCAGTCTGTTACAATTGATTGGACAAAAATATATTTGATTATTACTCATGGCATAATACCTATCATCTTTTAAGGCAAACAAAATATTACTTGTGAAATTCCCTCCTTTTTCAAAATCATCATCACATGTATTGCTAATTTTTCTTACTACAATCTACTCATTTAAATTAATCGGTTATTTTCACCTAAAAAACTAATCGGTTATGAATGGTTAGACCGTTGAATCTGGTGGAATTACATGCTGGCCCTTATCTTGATGTTGTTTTCGAAATATTAAATGGTTGACTGAACTCCCTTAGAACAAAAAGCCTGCTCAATAAAAATTGTGAAAATACTCTTCTACACTTGATTTTGGGTCCAACATGCCCCAATCGTCCAAAATTGCTTAAAGCCGGAAACATCCAAAATACTTAGTTTTTGCATAAATAATTCCTTTTTTTTTCATGAAAATAGTTGAAAACTAGATTTTTCTAACTAATGATCTTGCTAGTATTCAATAATTGCACAAAACCTTTCACAGGCAACAGATCAGAATTGTCAACAACAAAAAAATTTCTGAACAAATCAGATTAACTAGAGAATTTTTGGACGTCCATAAAACCATTTTCCATTGTATTGGCAATTTTCGCAACTTTTGGAAAAATGGCAGAAAATTCAAATGTTTTCTGCAAATTATGAAAATTCACAATTGTACTACTGTTTTGTGCTGGTTACAATGGAAAACTTGAAAGTGAGCAAAGCTGCTGGTTTCAATGCACTTGCACATATTTAATATGTGGAAAATTTTTGGGTGGACTTTATCTCAACAGATTGAATTAGAGAGACTCGTCGTGGTTTTCATGTGATTTTATTGCTTACATTAAAGACATGACTTTTACTTATATATAGCGTAGAAAATTACTAAATGGATTTGACAACATGATTTATGAATGTTTAGGGTGGGAGAAGAATGTAGCATTTACAGGTGAAAGAATGCCTTTGATAGTAATATAATGGAAAATTCACAAGCTGGTTAAAGCCACATTTATTTGCTTAACAAAATGGTTTTTAGGTGGATATGAACACAAGTGGTCATTCCGTACTCTCTGGTCCAAATTGTGTGGCTTGACTTGGCTTGCCATCTGAAAACAATTTAATTGCTACCGGTCAATCATTAATAATTCGAGACTATCTTCAACTACTAATTGGTCCTCTCTCTCTCTCTCAGTTCTCACTTTATCGTTCGCGTTCGGCCTTTCTCTTGTAGAACAATTCGAGACTATGGTCTACTAATTAGTCCTCACTCGCTTTCTCACTTCTTTTACTTTCGAAAGTTCTTGCCCAGGCTTGTTTAGGGTCTTCTCTCTCCGATCTGGTGTCTCTCTTCGCATCTCAGCTTGCGGGAGGTAATCGCTTTTTCATGTCTTATTAGTGCAGCGTTTCTATTGATTCATTGCTTTGTTTTTGGAATAATGGGCTGAACTAGTGTGTCTTGGGCCCTTTTCATCTATTGCAGACGTGGGGAGGACGCTAAATAGCAAAGAAGGGTCTTTTATTCTCTCTTTTGGAGTCGATGTTACCTGTTAAGGAGGTACGTTCCCGGCTTAGATTTGACTTCGATGAAAAAAGAAGGCCTTTGTTTTTGACTTTATTGTTTTCATGAAGTTTTTCTATGGATCGTGAATTCATAATTCAAAAGCCTTTTGGATGTTACCTCTAAATATCGCTGCTTCCTTCTTAAAGTGAGCCCAGACACTTCATTCTCTTCTTTTCTATGCTTTCTCCAATATTATCTTTTAACTTTTTAATATTTCGCATCCTTCTTTTTTCATTGGTCTATTGATTTTTCAAGAGCTGAATGATATGCCAACAAAATTATAATAAAAGCAATGACAGTGTACAAGTATTTCATATATCATTAGCAACTTGATACTAACCCCTCATGCTCATTTGATGTCATTTAACAAATTATAGCTCTATTTTGTAGACAATATATCAATCAATACTTTAAATAAAATTAAATCGGTGTTCATCTCCACCTCACATTTCCAACTTCATTAAGAATATGGCAATTTTAAATAAGATTAAAATATGAAATCACCGAATTTGAACCAAAACATAAAAGCAGTGAAGCAACCGACCCGAAAGGAGTACGGAAGCAAGGGAGGGAGAAAGGAAGGAGGATGGAGAAAGAACAAAGAGGTCTAAGATTGATCGAAGCTAAGCAAGAGGGAGAGTACCTTGTTCCGAGCCATTGGAAGAGAGAGGAACGTATCAACTTGTCAGGGAAGCTCGAGTTTTCTTGGAGAACAAAGGCCGAGAGACTAGTTCACTTTTAGCAATTATTTTTTTTTTGTTCGGAAAAAAATCAAGTATAAGTTTTGTCAAGCGGTCCTTAAAGACCGCAAAAATTCAGAGACTTTGGACGTTCTTCTTTCTTTTCCATTGTTTTTGTGAGCGGTCATGTTTTTTAAGATATAGCTAGCGATTTTTGTCGTGTCATGTCAAGTTAGGATATAACGTGAATATGGCAAAAGCCAAATAGGACGTGTTTAGTAAACGCGTTGAACTGCCACAATATGAACACGACTATTTTAATAAAGCGGGTCAGACAACATGACACAACAAATGCGATTATTAAACGTGTCACTATATGAAATGTCAACACGACACCATGTAATATGCTAATTTGTATACATGCAAAGAGATGCAACATATTGCATTACATCTAAAGCAAAGAGCAAATTTGCTTCCCGTGATATTCTAATTACAAGTGAGATTGATAGACTTGATTATCCTTCATTCTATTCATCCTTAAAAAGGAAGCAAGGCCAATTTTGGAAGAAAAGTGCAACTTTTACATTTCCTAATTTCTATGCAGTTTTAGAAAGAAAAAAAATGTGAGCCCAAAAGGAAGTATCTGTCCTTCATTTATAATCATTTTCATCGACTGCCTTCATAATTAAACGGCTGAGCAATTGGAAATTTTTCCACGATTAATATTTTAGCTTTAGTTAATTTTACATATGAGTGATGCCTAAAACTTGAACCCTGCAAAACTAAAAACGCAATTAGGAAAGTGCACACGTTTAGAGGATGAGGTTTATTGGACAATGTCGCGACCTCCCCGAAGCGGGTTGGACCACCTAAGGGTTCGGCTAATGGATTGTTAAGCCTAGACTTAACTCGGGCTCTCCCAAGCCCATACCAATTCGCGACTTAGGTTCAAGTTCTTAATATGCAAATGATTTTTATCATGGAGTCGCCACTAATCTATTTTGGGTGGGTCGATTAGAAACCCAAGTAAAGTAATGGGAGGATTACTTCACTCCTACGAACCAGAGATTAAATGAGTTCGGGGACTTGATTACGCTAGATTTCTCTAACGCCCTTTCGGTACCTTTTCCTTTTTTATTTGAAAAAATATTTTTTGCAGGCAGCTTGAATTGATTTTAATTTATGCTCCTAACATGTGAGGTGATCATGCGGATGCGCAAGCCACCAATTTAACACCCAAGAAAGCGATGAATAAATTGCAGGACTTACCTCATAGCAACGAAAGCATCTGCATTGTTATATCAGAATTCACATCAACAGAGTTAATATGATTTCTAATTAACAGGCAATTTCTTCTTCTTCTTTTTTTTGGTTTTTACTTGTTTAATGAGAATTATGCAATATACAATGCATGCTACTAATCTAACATGGAATGGTATGACAATGTGTTCTAAACTACATGACATGAGTAAAATATTTTTTTTTTTTGTATTTTCTTAATGAACATGCAATAATTAAATATGCAAATCAAAATGACCTAATTATAATGACGGGCAATTTTTAATTAAATGAGCCTAATTTTACATGACGTACACATGATATTTCTATTCCTAAAAGTGCAATTTATCCTAAAAAATTGAAACTTAAAATGAGACATGCAATTCTATTCTAATATGCATGATGATTTTTGTTTGTTTTTTATATGTATAAAATTCGAAATTTTAAAAATTTGCACCCAATTAAACATGCAAACTAGCATCCTAAATTAATTAATTTTTTTGGGGGAATTTTTTTATAAAAATTTAAAATAAATAAAAAAATCCTATCCTAAATTGACACGTGCAATTCTTAAAAAAACTAATATCATGAATGCATTTTTTGGATTTTTTTTTTTTTAAAAAAAACGAAATAACTAAATATGCTAACCCTAGCCCTAATCTAACTCCCATTTTTTTTGAAATTTTTATGCAAAAACAAAAGTTAATTCAAATAACCCGATATCCAATTCAATCAAAGATAAGATTAATACCCAAAATTGACGAACCATATCTCGCACATGAGATCGGGTTGGTCAATTTTAAATTAAATCGCGAATCGAATCTCGGGCATGAGATTGGATTGTTGATTTTTGTAAGAGATCATGAGTCGGATTTCGGGCGTGAAAATCGAACTCCTAATCCCTAATTTGAGGGGTTATTGGAACTTCAATCATGCATTAATGAATAATCACGCTAAAAAACTATATAAAAACAAACTATAAACTATATAAAATAAAGATAAAAATAATAATAATAAAAAACTACCTAATGTTCCCCTTTTGCCTTTTTTTTTTTTATTTTTTCCTTTCCCACGCACGGCTTGGGCTCGTGCGGCTTTTGGTGGGGGTCACCGGTCGGAGTGGCGCTCTGGCGGGGAAGACACCGGCGAGGAGCTCCGGGGATCGGCGCGGGCTGGCGTCGCGGGTCGGCTAGGGCTGGAGGCAAGGCGGACTCAGGCTCCGGCGCGGGGGACGCCGGGCGTCGCGGTTGGAGGACCCGGTGGCTGCAGGGGCGATGCTCGGGCGAGAGGGCAAGAGTGGCGACGGCCGGCTTGCGGTTGAGAGCTTACTGCGGCGTCGCTCGTTGCTGCGAGCCGAGCTGCAGGAGGCGTGGGCGGCGGCGACGGGTTGTTGCAGGTGCAGCTTTGGAGACGGCGCTCGGGGTAGGCAGAGGTGCTCGCGGCGTCGGGCGACAGGGATCGGGCGAGGGGCGGCGTCGCTCGGGAGAAAGGTCGGGATTGGAGGGCGGGCGTCGAACGGAGACGCGGATGCGTCAACGGTTGGATCTGCCGGGCGGGATCTGGTGGGCGCTGAGTTCGGCGTCCGCATTTGGCGCGGTGGCAGATCGCTGTTGGCGCTTGATAAAGGGGGTGCGGCGAGCGGTCGAGCTCGGAGCTGAAGGTGGTGCGGGTCGGAGGAGGGGCGCGGCGGGTTGCAAGCGAGGCGAACGCGAGATGGCTGGTGGCATCGGCAAAACGGGTCGTCGGTGCTGTGGACGGCGGAGCGGCGGCGGACTCGGTGGTGCGGCAAGAGGTTGAGGGAAGAGCACGGCGGTCTGTGGCACCGGTGCTCGGGCGGAGGGTTGCGCACGGCGGCTCGTGGAGGAAGCGTGGTGGTTAGGACGACGAGCTGCTGGTCACTCAGGTGAAGGGGAAGCTTGGACGGTTGCAGGATTCCACGAAGCTGCTGCGCGAGGAAGAAGAAGACTTTGTGTTTTTTTCTTTTTTTTTCTCCTCCCTATGTCTCTCTACGGACTCTCTTTTTTAATCTCTCACAAAACCTCTCCAAGTGAATGCTTCCTTTTTCTCCCCCTTTTCGACGCAGCTTCTTGTGGTCTTATTTATAGGCCGTCCATTGCCTCTTGAAGATAGCCAACATTATTGTGACAAGATGTAGCCGCAACTTTTCCAGAATTTAAGCGAACGTTGCCCTCGTAATTTTTCCTTGTTGTTCACGTCCGGTTGCTTTTTTCAAATATGGTGGCTACCCATCTGCTTTTCAGCAGGGATAATATTAAAGAAATGTTGGTCCATCTCTCTTGCAGGAGAATTTTCACGTCCCCGTTAATGCGTGCATGTGCAGCATTAATGAGAGGGGAGAAAATGCACGTGTTCATGGATTCTTCTTTTTCCTCCTGCTTGGGGCTTCTTATAGGGCTACTTGTCCCTCCCTTCTATAGGATAGCCGCAACTCTTGACTTGTCTTGTCTATTATTGGCTTCCTCCTTGGCAAATTTCTTCTTCTCCCGACAACCCACACTTGAGAGAGAGCATATTTTATAATATTATATCATGGGCTCATTTTGCTTCTCTAGGATTCCTCTAGCATCCGCACGTCTCTGAATTTGTGCGTGCATGCAGGCATTAATGAGGGAGAGACAACGGACGTGAACTTCCTTCCTCTTTTTTTTTTTACTTTCGCTCTTTTGCGTGCTCAGAGCAGTGGAGAGAGACAATTCCCTTCGTGCATGTAATCGACTGCGAGCCGCTGCGTCTTGTTTCGCTTTTAGTACCGATGCAAATGCAACTGCATGAAATGCAATTTTACTATTTTTTCTTAGGGGTTAAAGATTAATCCCTAAATTTTTATGCAATTAATTACTAAATAATTAGTCAAAATTTAGGTGTCAACAGCTGCCCCTCTTTGAAGGTGAGCTCATAGAGGTTGCCTTCAAAGATAAATTGAGACCTAAATTTTGATCATACACATGCCATGAATGACTCTCAAAGTTTTTTTTTTTGGAAAATGAATGCCATTTTGAAATGAAATTTATATGATGCATGGAAATACTAATGCAAATAATAAAGGAACTTACCTGGAATTACTTACCTTCAAGTAACTCAAGATAGATTGGTGTTACATGTCCAGCACCGGTACCATTTTACGGTCGCCCAGAATAGTAACATGGCTTTGCAAATGACTGCTTTCCCAGGAGCCGTACCATTCTACGGTCGCCCAGTATGGCATTGCTTGGTTGTGTCTAGGACCCGTACCATTCTACGGTCGCCTAAACGGGGATTCATTTTTCAGGACCCGTACCATTCTACGATCGCCTGAATGAGGAAATAGATGTTGTCTTGGACCCGTACCATTCTACGGTAGCCTAAACGGGGATTTACCTTCCAGGACCCGTACCATTCTACGGTCGCCTGAACGGAGATTCATGTTGTCTAGGACCCGTACCATTCTACGGTCGCCTAAACGGGGAAAAGTTTTGAGACACCCAAATCCAGACTGGGATGTCAAGAATATTGAAACTTAACCAATAGACACTCAATGTTAGGTGAGATGAATATTGAATTAAGAAGATTCGAAATACCTAGATCCGGACTAAGGTATAACGAAAAGATCGAAAAACATTCACATCCAGTGAAATGCTTGACGAAGAGTTTTGAGACATCCGAGATCGAGATGTCAAGAATTTGTGAACTTAACCAATAAACACTCAATGTTAGGTGAGATGAATATTGGATTAAGAGGGTTCGAAATACTTAGATCTAGACTAAGGTATAACGAGAAAGATCATAAAGCACTCATATCCAGAATGAAATGCTTAATGAACAGTTTTGAGACATCCGAGATCCAGCGAGATGTCAAAAATTGGTGAACTTAACCAATAAACACTCAATGTTAGGTGAGATGAATATTGGATTAAGAAGATTCGAAATACCTAGATCCGAGACTAAGGTATAACGAAAAGATCGAAAAACATTCACATCCAGTGAAATGCTTGACGAAGAGTTTTGAGACATCCGAGATCCACCGAGATGTCAAGAATTTGTGAACTTAACCAATAAACACTCAATGTTAGGTGAGATGAATATTGGATTAAGAGGGTTCGAAATACTTAGATCCAGACTAAGGTATAACGAGAAAGATCATAAAGCACTCATATCCAGAATGAAATGCTTAATGAACAGTTTTGAGACATCCAGATCCAGACTGAGATGTCAAAAATTGGTGAACTTAACCAATAAACACTCAATGTTAGGTGAGATGAATGTTGGATTAAGAAGATTCGAAATACCTAGATCCAGACTAAGGTATAACGAAAAGATCGAAAAACATTCACATCAGTGAAATGTTTAACGAAGAGTTTTGAGATATCCAGATCAGACCGAGATGTCAAGAGTTTTGGGGCTTAACCAATAGACACTCAATGTTAGGTGAGATGAATATTGGATTAAGAAGATTCGAAATACCTAGATCCAGGACTAAGGTATAACGAAAAGATTGAAAAACATTCACATCAGTGAAATGTTTAACGAAGAGTTTTGAGACATCCAGATCGATCGAGATGTTAAGAGTTTTGGGGCTTAACCAATAGACACTCAATGTTAGGTGAGATGAATATTGGATTAAGAAGATTCGAAATACCTAGATCCAGACTAAGGTATAACGAAAAAGATCGAAAAACATTCACATCCAGTGAAATGTTTAACGAAGAGTTTTGAGACATCCAGATCAGACCGAGATGTCAAGAATTTTGGGGCTTAACCAATAGACACTCAATGTTAGGTGAGATGAATATTGGATTAAGAAGATTCGAAATACCTAGATCCAAACTAAGGTATAACGAAAAAGATCATAAAGCACTCACATCCAGAGTGAAATGATTAACAACGAGTTTTGAGACATATATCAAGAATTTGGGAATACCTAGGACAAAACGGGATATTCGTGAGGTCACTTACCTCTTGGTAGACAGAAATTTTGGAACATCGAGGATGTACTTCAAATATTCATGGAGGTTTCTCACCTCGAGGCTTCTGAAAGGCAACATAAATGTCAGGAGCTCTTGGGTCTTCAAGGAAACATTACCTGTCAGACATGATTAGAGCAAAAATACATGCATTTGCCAAAGAAGTAAGCAATTCAGCACACTCCAAAGTCCACTGAAGCTTTTATCATTCAATCAAGATTTATGCATGATGGTTTTACCATATTTGCACCACCAAATTTCCACTGGGATAATCATCATTTAAGACAATTTTCACTCATGACATGGATTTTCAAGAATACCAAATGAGAGACTTTCAGTTAGAAAGGACTTTCACTCACTCTCATTAAGAAGGCTATTTTGTCCCGACCATTAATGTGGGATCACAGGAATCACTCCATCCTACTTTCATCATGTCAATAAGGGTTCGAGTATTCTCGCAAGCGGTACGACTTTATCAATCTGAGAGGTCTTTATCGGGAACGTAACGTAGGCTTGGTCAATGGCTCAACAAAGTGGGACTCTTCGAGTCAAGGCTAATGAAAGAACAATACTTCGCAATCACCTTCGGGTTTACAAGTCAAGGAACCTGCGGAATGAGATAGAGAAGCTTTGCTCACACTTCTTCGAGCGATGCTTTTAAGCATGTGAATTCCTACGTTAATTTCGGTGCCCTAATTTGAAGAGACTTTGTAAGGGACGTAACGTAGGTTGAGTTCATGGGTTGAGAAGTGAATGAATCATTAGACTCAACATGTGTATAGGGGGATGAGAATTGGTGATCATCTTGGCATTGTCACCGGTCTTCTTCTTCACCATTGGGATAGGTACTATAAAAACTTGGCATTTGAGTTCTTTGAGTACCACTCCATTGGGAATACACCCTTTTACAATTGATAATCATTTATCTTGACTCTTTCTTTCATTTTCTATGGGCATTGACCTTGCTTTTACTAGGCACACTGCTTTTTCATGCCCTTTTTGTTTTTTTTTTTTTGAATAACCACGTAATGCTTTAACATTTGGGTTCTTGAGGAGTTTTCATTTTTTTGTCAGCACTCGGGATTCCGCTACTTGAACATTTGCCTTTTGCCTTGCCCCAGTGTGGGGGATGATCACCAATTGGGTTTAAATGAAACGAATTTACAGGCTCAAGGGGCTATGCAATGGATAAAGTGTGTAGGATAGAGAAAGAACTGCTCTTCATCATCCTAAGGCACCTAAATTACCGTATGAATTCAATGTAATAACAATACCTGAAGATTGATGCAAGTGAGAGCAAGAATATTCCTATCAAATTCCTCACCTCATGATCTCGTCTTACCTCTAGCTTGCCCCAATGTGGGGTGGTTCTTGACATGGGTAATTTAAAAATTATTCACGTGTGTGGGCTCAAAAGGGTTTAAACAATGGATGATCACGTAGTGTTTGGGATAGAGAATGAACCGCCTCTCATCATTTCGATCATCGTACCTTTCGCGAGAAAACTCTTTACCTTAGAAACATGGAATTTCCTACACTCATCTCACTAGTATATGAGCAAGGGACTGTGTATGGGATAAGGCTTGCCTTTCATCATCCTGACATGTCTCATTTAGCATGTTCAATTCATTCCACATCATTCATTAACTTGATCGATGGTGACAATCCTCAGTGGAATTGGTAATTAAACAGGTAAAACTATCACGCAAAATTTTCCTTTGAAAGGTCACAAGCACAAACTCAGTTGGTAACAAAAAAAACAAAAAAGTTTGACCAAAAAAAAAAAATTTGTTTTGTTTTTGGTTTTTTTTTTTTTTTTTTTTTGTGTGGCAAACTTGTTGCCATTTCTAGGGATCGAACCCTGGTCATTCTCGGACCCTTTCATTCCCCATGCCACCAGGCCGAGGCGCTGGTGGTGTCCTCAGGGCATTTCCTTTTTTATTTAATTGAACTGACACTGGTCCAGCACGTCTGATATACCGAATCAAATGAATTCGATATGTGTATGGAACGTGGCCTACTTCTTATCTCATTCAATCCATTCCTGCCCAATTTCAACGAAGAAATGAGTACCTTGAATTCACAACAAATTCTTTCAAGGGTAATACTTCTTCACAGCATCAGAGTTAACAGGATTAGAAAACTCACGACCATCCATTTCTGTAAGGATTAAAGCACCTCCAGGGAGTACCCTCTTCACCATATACGGGCCGCTATAATTTGGAGCAAATTTGCCTCCAGGATCAGGAAAAATCGGCAACACCTTTCTTAGAACTAGATCATTCACTTCGAAGTGTCTCGGCCGTACCTTCCGATTGAAAGACTTGGCTACTCTTTGTTGATACGTCGACCATGGCAAAGAGCTTTTAACCTTTTTCATCAATTAGGTTCAACTGCTCGAACCTTTGTTGTGTCCATTCTGCCTCGGACAATTCCACTTGGGATAAGACTCTCAAAGAGGGGATTTCTACTTCCACAGGCAAGACCACCTCCATGCCATAAACCAAGGAGAAAGGGGTTGCCCCGGTAGATGTTCGGATCGATGTCCGATACGCCATTAGAGCAAAGGGTAACCTGTCATGCCAATCTCGATAATTCTCGGCTGTCTTAGCCAGGATCTTCTTAATGTTCTTATTAGCTGCCTCAACAGCTCCATTCATTTGTGGGCGGTATGGTGATGAATTCAAATGCCTGATTTTGAACTCATTGAACAACTCATCAACGAACTTGTTATTCAGATTTGTCCCATTGTCAGTGACAATTGCTTCGGGGACACCATAACGGGCGATTATGTCACGCCTGATAAACTTCACAACATTTCGGGCCGTGACATTAGCATATGATGTGGCTTCAATCTACTTTGAAAAATAATCTATTGCCACTAATATGAATCGGTGCCCATTTGAAGCTTTGGGATTTATTGGGCCAATCACATCGATCCCCCACATTGAGAAAGGCCATGGCTCAGATAGCTGGTGCAACTCCGTTGGAGGAACATTTATTTTATCTCCATGAATTTGGCAACGATGGCAACTTCTAACATGCTGTATGCAGTCACTTTCAGCAAGCAAGCCAATAGTAACCTAGTCTCATAATCTTTTTGGCCAACATGTGCCCATTCATGTGTGGGCCACAAACTCCTTCATGCACTTCATGCATGATTTGGGTAGCTTCTGCTTCATCTACGCATCTCAATAAAACCGAATCATAAGATCTCTTGTATAAATTCTTACCACTGACGAAGAACTTTGAGGCCATCTTCATTATGTATTTTCTATCGGCTGGAGTGCTCCATTCTGGAAATTCCTGCTTTTGAATATAGTTCATGATGTCATAATACCATGGCTTCTCATCAAGCTCTTCATTCACGGCCATGCAATAAGAAGGTTTGGCTAGAACCTCGATTTTCAAAGGTTCAACTTCTAAACCATCGTAACCTTGCAACATAGATGACAACGTTGCCAAGGCATCGACGAACCGATTATGAGATCTAGCCAAGTAGTCAAACGAGATTTCATCGAACTCCTTCACCAACTCTTCGAGGTACTTATGATACGGCAGTAATTTGGCATCCCTGGTCTTCCATTCACCTACAGTCTGGAGTATGATCAGAGCAGAGTCTCCATATACTTTCAATTTGGCCACTCCCATTTCAATTGCGGCCTGAAGTCCGAGAATACAAGCTTCGTATTCAGCAATATTGTTGGTGCATGGGAATATTAACTTCGCGGCTACTGGGAAGTGTTGTCCGTCAGGGATATCGACGCCCGGTGCACCAGAACCGGACAAGTTCACGGCTCCATCAAAGAACATAGACCATGCATCTTCATTTATGGCGAAAATACGATCATCCAAAGGACAATCATCATCATTCAAGTTTCTAGGATTCTCAGCCAATAAATCAGCAATTACTCGGCCTTTAACTGATTTTTGTGGTATGAACGCACGTCGAATTCGAAATCAAGACTTGCCATTTGGCTAGCTTACCCACCAAAGCTGGTTGATTAAATAAATACTTGATGGGATCGTTCTCGGTCACGAGAAACGTCTGGTAATGCAAGGTGTACTGTCGCAGTCTATGCAATACCCATACTAACGCAGCACAAGTTTTTTCAGCATCAGAATACTTTAGCTCCGAGACAGTGAACTTTTTACTGAGGTAATAAATGGCCCGTTCCTTCTGATCCACAGGACTCTTCTGAGCTAACATCGTGCCAAGTGACTCACTATGGATTGTGAGGTACAAAATCAAAGGATGCCCCGATATTGGTGGGACAAGAACTGGTGGATTCATCAAATATTGCTTCAGTTTATCGAATGCTTCTCGACATTCATCATTCCACTCAACTCGTACGTTTTTCCTCAAGAGTTTGAAGAATGGCTTAGCGGTCTCAGAGAGTTGGGAAATGAATCGTGCAATGTAATTCAGTCTCCCTAGGAGACTCCGAACCTCCTTCACTGTCGACGGAGGTTGCAATTCACATATTGCCTTGGCTTTAGATGGGTCAATCTCGATCCCTTTGCTACTCACAATGAACCCAAGTAATTTTCCTGATGTTGCCCCGAACACGCACTTGGCAGGGTTTAAACGGAGTTTGAATTCACGAAGCCGATCAAATAACTTCTTGAGGGTTCCAACATGACTTTTCCCAGGCCGGGTTTTTGCAATCATATCGTCAACATATACCTCAATTTCTTCATGCATCATGTCATGGAACAAAGTAACCATGGCTCATTTGGTAAGTTGCCCCTGCATTTTTGAGTCCGAAGGGCATGACCTTATAATGAAAGGTTCCCCACGGGGTGATAAATGCTGTCTTCTCTTTGTCTTCATCCTTCATTCTTATTTGGTTGTAGCCGAAAAAGCCATCCATGAAAGAGAATAATTCAAATCCGGCAGTACTATCCACGAGAACATCGATATGTGGCAATGGGAAGTCATCCTTTGGGCTGGCCTTATTCAGATCCCGATAATCAACACACACTCGGACTCGACCATCCTTCTTCATGACCGGTACTATGTTGGCCACCCATTCAGGGTATTGCGAGACTTCGATGAATCCCACTTTGAGGAGTTTCATTACCTCCTCTTCTATCTTCTTCGAGAGCTCGGTTTAGTCCTTCCGAAGCTTCGCTTCTTAGGGTGCATGTTTGGATTAGTGGGTAAACAATGTTCCACAATTGATGGATCTAAACCTGGCATATCAGCGTATGTCCAAGCAAAGATATCCAGATATTCTTTTAGCAACTGAGTCAGGTGCTTGGCCTCATCTTTGGGAAGATTTGCCCCGATTCTTATTTCTTTAGGATCCTCGTCATCACTCAAATTGATGGTGACGGTTTGCTCGGAGGTGAGAACTTTGGGTTTTTCATGCTGCTCCCAACTTTGTTGTACTTCAATGGAGTCACCATTTGGATCATCCGGGTCATCATCGTCATCACACATGGCATTGGATTGGACCATTTTCTCCTCCTTACTTGCCATAAGGCTGCTCTCTTGTGGGCCAGCACCCATTTCCTCCGATGGTTCTTCGTCAATGGCACCTATAAGAAGATCATCGAATAGGGTCGTGATCCCTTCCATCTCATTATCTGGATCCTCTCTGTCTTTGAAGTTGTCGGGTCATCCATGCGGCTCCATCCATCGGGCACGGTACCTCGGGTGGCGATCACTCCTCCTTCTTCATGCATCATTCTAGCAGGGCCGGGGAATGTCTCGAGGATATCAAGGAGTAATGAGTCTTTCTTCTCTTGCTCACGTCCTCCACCTCTTCCATGGTACCCTAATCCGGCGGAACGAGACCTTCGAGGGGCTTCAATAGGATTCCGAATACCTTGCTCTTTTTTACCAAGTCCACGGCCAGGAATAAAGCCATTTCCAACCATCACTCTTGCTACCATAACTGCTGCATTTGACACATCAGGGATGGGTGCTGTCGATCCTCGAGATGCATGGATAGTGGATACGAGCTCAAACGATTGGTAGCTCGACTCCTCCCTACGTTCCGGCTCGATATAGGGGATAGCCGTCTCATGATAGATCTGATGATCCTCCTCGCCATGAACAATGACTAGCTTTCCTTCGACAACAAATTTCACGCTTTGGTGGAGACTTGATGGCACAGCTCCAGCAGTATGAATCCAGGGACGACCCAATAGGAAATTGAATGCTGTAGGAATGTCCATCACCTGGAAAAGGACGTTGAACATCACCGGTCCTATTTGCAGTTCAAGGTGGGTCTCCCCTATCACCTCCTTTCTTGTACCATCAAAAGCTCGGACGGAGGTCTTTGCAGCACTTATTTTTGAAGGATCTATTTTCAGGCGGTGAAGAGTCGCCAATGGACAGATATTCAAGGCAGACCCATTATCAATGAGTACTCGAGCCACATGGGAAGCCTTACACTTGACGGATATATATAATGCCTTAGTATGTCCCCTCCCCTCAAGAGGGAATTCTTCATCAGAAAAGGCTATTAAATCCTTAAGAAGAATTGATCCTACAAATTCCTCCAACTTGTTTACCTCGATCGTCTCCGGTACATGAACTTCGCTTAGAACCTTCATTAGAGACTTTGATGTGTAGGAGATGTTTGCAAGAGTTCGAGTAAAGAGATTTGAGCGGGCAATTTCCGCATGGCGGTCGACCACGTTATACTCACTTGCTTTGATTATAGCCAGAAATTCTTTGGCCTCTTCGTCAGTAACTGGCTTTGCAGGTTGGGCATTAGCTTGAGCATAGGTCCGACCAGACCTGGTAATCAGGTCAACATCTAGCTCGTATGACCATGGGACTACTTTGTTATCCTTGTACTCATACAGCTGGGGCATCTCAATAATTATTTCTTCATTAGTTGAAGGCACTTCCACTATCAATTCTTCATGGTCGGAGGCGTCCTCAAGTGGGGGCATGTCCTCGACCAATGGATCTGGTTCACTCTTTTCAGCACTTAGCTTAGCAAATTCCTTCTCCCAATCAATGATGACTTCGGAGATAGTTGACACTGTTCTAGCTTGGTCAGCATACACGATCACACCAGCCTTAACCATTTCTTGAACCCTTTTCTTCATGGTAGGCAAGGGAGGATTCTCATCTGTCGGATAGTAACCAACTCTAACTAATCCGCTATAGATATCTTTGACAGACACCTTCAAGTTCATCTTTTTGCCAGCATTGAACTCAAAGATTGCATTCATGTTTCCCTGATGTTCCGGCAACGGATTCTTCTTGACATTCGGTTGGGTGGTACGGAAAGAGAATGCCTTAGTATCCAATAAATTTTGGATTTTGTGCTTCAAAGTCAAACATTCATCAGTTGAATGGCCGACCTCTCCCATATGATACTCACATTTTTTGGAGGGGTCATAGTTGGAGAACTTTTCAGCATTGGGCCGCTTTGGTTCGTGGGAGATCAATCCCTTGTTTCGGAGTATCGGCAAGACCGAGATAGAGGGCCGGGAAGAGGAGAGAACTGCCTTTTGGTGAATTGCCGGTGCGGGCACTCGGCCTCCATCTTGCGATTCCCGAGGATACGAACCATCGGAGGCTTACTAGGGGCTGGTTGGGCATATGCAACATTGACTTCAGTGATCGGTTCTTTATCTTTTTTCATGGTGAACCTTTTGCCTTGATGAGTCGGTTCATTGAACCATCCATCCCTTAGCCCCATTTCGATCTGTTCACCCACTGGGATAAGTTGGTTGAAGTTCTCAACGTATGTGCTAGCCATCCGGTTACGGAACTCATACGGGAGAGTTTTGACGAACAACTTCATCAACTCCTTGTTTGTAGGCTCATGAGTGACTTGAGCTGCCAAGTTTCGCCACCTTACAGCATACTCCTTAAATGACTCATTTTTCTTCTTCTCCATCCACTCAAGATCATCTCGGGAAGGCGCAATGTCCATGTTGAACTTATACTGCTTTAGGAAAGCGTCAGCCACTTCATTCCAGGTGTCGAGAAGGTTTACATTCTTCATTATGTACCAGTTGAGTGCGGGCCCAGTCAAACTTGCATGAAACGATTGGATCATGAGAGGCTCGTTCTTGACGTATTGGGCCATGCGTACGTGGTACATCTGCAAATGAGCCTTTGGACAGGAAGTACCATCGTATTTCTCGAACTCCGGCATCTTAAACTTTTTCGGCACTTTGACTTTCTCATAAACCGACAAGTCGAACGGGAGTGAATTCCGCGATTCTTGCAATTGTTTCAGCTTCTCTTCAAGTTTGGCGAAGCGTTCATCTTGCTCCGCCTTAGGGACATTGTCGGGCTTAGCCTTTTCAGCTGTGACGAACAGTGGGTCATCCTCCAGTTCCGGCATGTCATCATCACCTATTTGGGCCTTGTTCGTCTGCTTTGGGACTACTATCTCGGGGAGAGCGGATGCAAGAGTCTGATTCATTTGGAGGGATTGCATTTGATCTGTCATAAGTTGCATAGAGGTGAGCAACTGCTGGAGTTGATTTTCCATAGCGGTCATACGATCACGCATTTCGATTTGGTCGGCCATTTTTGCTCTTGATCGTGTAATGATGGGCGAACGTGAGGGATCCGTTATCACCTAATTTGAAGAAACGGACAGAAATAAGTATCTCATATGAAATACACCGGTCCATGGCAATGGTCTAAAACTTTTATTCATTAATGGAGTTTTTGACAATCCTAACAAAATAGGAGCAAGATTGGTTCAAGCACTTCATTAATGAAATAGAAGCTTAAAATGTCCTAAACAAACAAACTAGGAAAGTAAATGACTCAACTTCCTAAACATTAATCTAGAAATGAAAACAACAAGATTGACTCAAACACTTCATCTAGCTTGATCAATATACACTCGGGACACCACTCGGCGCAATCGCTTATTCTCCTCTTGGGCTTTTTCAGCAACCCTTTTGAGGCGTTTATTCTCAGCGCGGTTGGTGATCTTCAGTGGCACCTTTGGTATCTTTGGAAGTAACTCCTCTGGAATTTTGTGTTGTTGAATGTACTTAATTGAGGCATAGTACTTCATTTCTTTGCCCTTCAACTCCTCCTCGGGCCACTTGAGTTTTCGTGGCTGGCACATATCCCACATTGATTTAATTGTGAGAGTGGAATCTTCATGGCCTCGGTCTCCGTCAATGAAGCTGACTCGGAGTGGATCCGCTTGCAATGCCGGGGGAAGCTCTTGCACAACTTGATACTGACGGGTTACTCTAGTTGGATAGTACTCCGTTGCTCCAGTGAATCCTAGTAGAGGGATTGGGCCAACACCTTCACATGAAAGTCTCGCCACACGAACTTGGAACCACTTAGCATGCCATAGGAAACCCTTGGAAGTTGGTTTTTTCATGAAAGCTAGCCACCTAGAATAATGGTAATCCGGTGCATGTTTTTGGTTGTTCTCAAATCTCATAATAGGGTGATTAGAGTTATTAACATCATGTATAGTCATTAAACCACCAAACCCTTTTATATGAGAAAGAAACCAAATTTGCAAAAGCTCAGGAGAGGAATGGAAAGCCTTATCACCGCTTCCTTTAAATCGGGTGAGGGAAAGAAAGGTTTCAGCCATAATAGTGTTTACGAAATTTTTTCCTCCCAACACTTGTTCAACTAAGTGAGCCATCAAAGGGTTAATAGCATTCTTGCAATGAGGAAAAAGTATAAACCCAAAGAAAGCTAAAAGAAAAAGCCTTCGCATTTGAAACAAATTGCCATTTTCAAAACATTCTTTTAGAAAAGATAAATGACATGTATTGCGGTGAGCTTTTAAAACCTTTCTTACATTGTCCTCCTTAATTCTCAGAAAATCGGATAAGGCTATGACGGGGTCTATTCCGATAGGTGGGCTAATTAATTCAGCTTTCAAAGGTTTCCCTATGGCAATGCTATACTCTTCCAAGGTGGGCGTGAGTTCATGCTTACCGCCGAAGATGAAAGTAGAAGTCTCGGGGCACCAACAATGAGCAAGTGCTTGGATGAGGCCGCCGTGGATGTTGACACGCAGTAATGGAAGTAGTCGACTAATGTGTGACTCTACAAATTGACGGCCAGCTTGGTCTAACTTGTCCCACCATGCGCTAAGCTCTTCTTTTGGAGGGAGAATAATTCGAATGTCCGGTATTCCCATTGTATATTGATCAAGACTCAAGACAATCCTAATGCCATGGACCGACAAAATGATATAATAAAGTAAGTAGATTGCAAGAGTGCGAATTTAGAAGACTTACTTTACCAATAAACAAAGGGCAATCACATAGACATGCGCATGGTAAGTGGCTCGATTTCTAATCTATAAGGCTTAACAAAGTGAAGCCACAAGAATGATCAGACTAGCCGCGGGCGTGCGAACTAAGTCGGGTCCTCATGACTTCGGCTTGGTCAAAGAGCCGACCTAGGTTGCGGGCATACGAACCGAGGTGGGTACTCTTGACACCAGAAAAGAAACTTCGGGATTGAGATGGGCGACTCGTACCGCGGGCATGCGGTCGAAGTGGTATCCATCTCAATACCATCCTAGATGATCCTATGCGGCCCAAGTCCGGCGGCGGGTTGTGTGTGCAATAGTGTAGTGTAAATGCATAGGCATGCACAACAGTTTATATCAAACAACGCTTCGTTCATGAAAATAAACCATACATTCCTACACCTCCCTGCAAAACAAAGGTCAGCAAACACTTCCCCTTATACCTCCCATCCTGCAAAAACATTTAACACCTTAAATGTTAGGGGCGTACCTGGAATTCTCGCTGCCAAACAAAAACTTTTTCAAAAGAAGAAAAATTGGCCTAAGTCCACTAAGAGTTTTAACTCAGGTCCCCAGTGGAGTCGCCAAGCTGTCGCGACCTCCCCGAAGCGGGTTGGACCACCTAAGGGTTCGGCTAATGGATTGTTAAGCCTAGACTTAACTCGGGCTCTCCCAAGCCCATACCAATTCGCGACTTAGGTTCAAGTTCTTAATATGCAAATGATTTTTATCATGGAGTCGCCACTAATCTATTTTGGGTGGGTCGATTAGAAACCCAAGTAAAGTAATGGGAGGATTACTTCACTCCTACGAACCAGAGATTAAATGAGTTCGGGGACTTGATTACGCTAGATTTCTCTAATGCCCTTTCGGTACATTTTCCTTTTTTATTTGAAAAAATATTTTTGCAGGCAGCTTGAATTGATTTTAATTTATCCTCCTAACATGTGAGGTGATCATGCGGATGCGCAAGCCACCAATTTAACACCCAAGAAAGCGATGAATAAATTGCAGGACTTACCTCATAGCAACGAAAGCATCTGAATTGTTACATCAGAATTCACATCAACAGAGTTAATATGATTTCTAATTAACAGGCAATTTCTTCTTCTTCTTTTTTTTGGTTTTTACTTGTTTAATGAGAATTATGCAATATGCAATGCATGCTACTAATCTAACATGGAATGGTATGACAATGTGTTCTAAACTACATGACATGAGTAAAATATTTTTTTTTTTTTTTTTGTATTTTCTTAATGAACATGCAATAATTAAATATGCAAATCAAAATGACCTAATTATAATGACGGGCAATTTTTATTTAAATGAGCCTAATTTTACATGACGTGCACATGATATTTCTATTCCTAAAAGTGCAATTTATCCTAAAAAATTGAAACTTAAAATGAGACTTGCAATTCTACTCTAATATGCATGATGATTTTTGTTTGTTTTTTATATATATAAAATTCGAAATTTTAAAAATTTGCACACAATTAAACATGCAAACTAGCATCCTAAATTAATTAATTTTTTGGGGATTTTTTTATAAAAATTTAAAATAAATAAAAAAATCCTATCCTAAATTGACACGTGCAATTCTTAAAAAAACTAATATCATGAATGCATTTTTTTGGATTTTTATTTTTAAAAAAAAACGAAATAACTAAATATGCTAACCCTAGCCCTAATCTAACTCGCATTTTTTTTGAAATTTTTTATGCAAGAACAAAAGTTAATTCAAATAACCCGATATCCAATTCAATCAAAGATAAGATTAATACCCAAAATTGACGAACCATATCTCGCACATGAGATCGGGTTGGTCAATTTTAAATTAAATCGCGAATCGAATCTCGGGCATGAGATTGGATTGTCGATTTTTGTAAGAGATCATGAGTCGGATTTCGGGCGTGAAAATCGAACTCCTAATCCCTAATTTGAGGGGTTATTGGAACTTCAATCATGCATTAATGAATAATCACGCTAAAAAACTATATAAAAACAAACTATAAACTATATAAAAATAAAGATAAAATAATAATAATAAAAAAACTACCTAATGTTCCCCTTTTGTTTTTATCTTTTCCTTTCCCACGCACAGCTTGGGCTCGTGCGGCTTTTGGTGGGGGTCACCGTCGGAGTGGCGCGACGGCGGAGCGCTAAGAAGGAGCTTCGGGGATTGGCGCGGGCTGGCGTCGCGGGTCGGCTAGGGGCGGAGGCGGGGCGGAGTCGTCGGAGCTCCGGCGCGGGTACCGGCGAGGGGCGTCGCGGTTGGAGGACCTCGGGCGCGGGCTGCGGTGGCGTCGATGCTCGGGCGAGGGCAAGAGTGGCGACGGCCGGCTTGCGGTTGAGAGCTACTGCGGCGTCGTCATCGCGAGTTGCTGCGAGCCGAGGAGCGCGGCGACCGGCGTGGGCTGGCGTCGCGGGTTGTTGCAACGGGCAGCTACGGAGCAGCCGCGGCCAACGCGGGGTAGCGAGACGAGGCGCGGCGAGCCGCCCGGGCGCCGGGTGCAGCAGATCGTGGTCAGAGTAGGGGCGGTCGTCGCTCGGAGAGAAAGGATTCGGGATCTGCTGAAGCGGGCGTCGGGGACGGGCGCAAACGCGGATGCTTGCCGACGGTTCAGATCTGCCGGCGTCGGGATGCAGTGGTCTTCTTGGGTGTCGGCGTTCGGATTTGGCGCGGTGGAAGCAGCTCAGTTGGTCGCTTGATAAAGGGGGTGCAGCGACCGGCTTCGAGCTCGAGCTGAAGCGCTGAGCAGATCTGGACGGAGGAGGGGCGCCGGTTTCGGGTTGCAGCTCTGGCAGAAACGGGACCGGCCGAGAGGCAGATCTGTCAAAACGGGTACGCGGGTGCTGTGGACGGCGGAGCGGCGAGCGGACTCGGTGGTGCGGCACAGAGGTTGTGGGAAGAGCACGGCGAGCTGCTGTGGCACCGGTGCTCGGGCGGAGGTTGCGACGACGGCTCGTGGAGGAAGCGTGGTGGTCGGGACGACAAGCTGCTGGTCGCTCGGGTGAAGGGAAGCTTGGACGGTTGCGGGATTCCACGAAGCTGCTGCGCGAAGAAGAAGAAGACTTTGTGTTTTTTTCTTTTTTTTTCTCCTCCCTGTGTCTCTCTACGGACTCTCTTTTTTAATCTCTCACAAAACCTCTCCAGTGAATGCTTCCTTTTTTCTCCCCCCAGACGCGGCTTCTTGTGGTCTTATTTATAGGCCGTCCATTGCCTCTTGAAGATAGCCAACATTATTGTGACAAGATGTAGCCGCAACTTTTCCAGAATTTAAGCCGAACGTTGCCCTCGTAATTTTTCCTTGTTGTTCACGTCCGGTTGCTTTTTTCAAATATGGTGGCTACCCATCTGCTTTTCAGCAGGGATAATATTAAAGAAATGTTGGTCCATCTCTCTTGCAGGAGAATTTTCACGTCCCGTTAATGCGTGCATGTGCAGCATTAATGAGAGGGGGAGAAAATGCACGTGTTCATGGATTCTTCTTTCTTCCTCCTGCTTGGGGCTTCTTATAGGGCTACTTGTCCCTCCCTTCTATAGGATAGCCGCAACTCTTGACTTGTCTTGTCTATTATTGGCTTCCTCCTTCGGCAAATTTCTTCTCCTGACAACCCACACTTGAGAGAGAGCATATTTTATAATATTATATCATGGGCTCATTTTGCTTCTCTAGGATTCCTCTAGCATCCGCACGTTCGCCGAATTTGTGCGTGCATGCGCAGGCATTAATGAGGGAGAGACAACGGACGTGAACTTCCTTCCTCTTTTTTTTTTTACTTTCGCTCTTTTGCGTGCTCGAGCAGTGAGAGAGACAATTCCCTTCGTGCATGTAATCGACTGCGAGCCGCTGCGTCTTGTTTCGCTTTTTAGTACCGATGCAAATGCAACTGCATGAAATGCAATTTTACTATTTTTTCTTAGGGGTTAAAGATTAATCCCTAAATTTTTATGCAATTAATTACTAAATAATTAGTCAAAATTTAGGTGTCAACAGGCAACAATTACATGACACTACATTAGTTTGGCCAATGGAAATGGGATTAGACGTAGAAGGGGTTGTGATAATGAGGTTGGGGACACAGTTAGGGTTGTTTATTATTAGGCTGAAAATAAAAAGAGTAAGGTTGTTGAAATATTAGGCCAAAAATAATAAGAGTAAGGTCAAATATAATGATAACAATTAGGCATCGTGTGAGCTTATAGTCAGAGGAAGATGCTTCCATAGTGTTTCCTACATAGTTTCAATATCTTAGGTGTGAACCGAAAGAATCAGTCTTTAAATATTGTAGACGTGCATGAAGTTATGTAGTTGTTCAAATGTGCTTTAAGAAAGTCGATTATTTACACTTCAATCTGTTTTCATATGTGTTTTGTGATATCCTGAAATTCGACACCGTTTCAATAAAGTGAAATGGACATTTCGTCGACGTGCCTATAACCCTTTTTCTCTGAGCTGATCACTCACGAGTTAACTAACCTATTGGGTAAAGCCGTTAAGAGGTGTATCAGCTGTAAAATCCCTAAAAGCTACCTAATTGATTGGATTGAGCTAAAATCACGTATGATCGATTTTTAACCACGAAATTGAACTCGATTTCGGGAATCGAATTTTAAGCGCGTTATAATTCTTATTTTTAGGATCCTATCTCATTGTCCGTCAAATTGTTGATAAGTCTGAAATTTCAATAAAGAAATTATCGGAAGAAAAATTGAAGACCAAAAGAAAATAGAAAGGAAAAAGAAAAGAAAAAAGGAAAATTGACATAAAGGTATTATGTATTTTCTTTTTCCTTTTCTCTCTCTCCCCTTTTCTTTCTCTCTCTTTTCCTCTCCTTTTTCTCTCTTTTCTCTCTCTCTTCTCTCCCCTTTTCTTCCGTGCGGACAGCCCCCCACCGATTCCTCTCTCTCTCTTCCCTTTTGACCGGTCCAACCTTATGTTCTCTCTCTCTCTCTCTCTCTTTCTTCTTCTTCTTCATCCCTCCGCACGCTCAAGCAAGCGAACTAGAACCAGAAGTTGTAGCTTGCTGTCGCTGCTCCGTCGCCGCTCGTCCCGCCGCCACACCGCATGCCCGCGCCCGCGCCCGTGTGCCCGCCGCTCGCCCCTGTGCGCCACCTACCTTCTCCTCCGTCCAGACGCCCCTTCCCCTGAGCGAATCCGCGCGACCCAGCCCCCGTCCGGCCACCTCCGGCCGCCGTTCGACCCCGTCGGACCTCCCCGGCATCCCCCTCACCCTCCGCCGGCCTTCCCTCGCCGTTTTGGCCACCGGAGCAACCCCGGCCAGCCTTGACCAGCAACCCACGAAGTGGGTATCCAGCGACTTCGGGCCCGCTTTTGGGCCGTTTCCGGGCCCCGAATTCGAGCCGTGCTTTGGAGTTTGTTGTTCCTCGCGTCGCCCCCGTCAGATTGATCCGATTTGTGCGCGATTTGGTGAGTAATCTCACTAATCCTGGATTAGTTGGCTAATTATGCTTAAGGTTGATTTAATTTTAATTAATTAGGTTTAGGTTGTTAGATTAGAATAAATTAGTAATTATTATTCAATTGTTATGCGATTTAGATAAATTGATTGCGCAATTAGCAAGTAGACGTGGTCTACTAATTATTGGAAGTGCCTCGGGATTTTTCCCGACCCTTAGTGGGCTCAATTAGGCTTTTCGGGCCTAAGTGGATTTTTAGTAATTAAATATTAATTTTCGGAATTAAATTAAATAATTATTTATTTTCCGAAAATTCAAGCTGAGATGGTCCGAAACCGGAATTTTATCTTTGGAGACCGTGGTGAATTTGAAGGATTGATTTGTAGATGGCCGAGTATGTTTATTTAGCATTTATAATACTTTGATTGAGTTGTAAAGTGGATGGAGTTATGAGAGAATTGGAAATACTCTAGGATTGAACCGATTAGACACGGTGTAAGGACCTACGTGGTTCGGTGATTGGGACATCACTGACGAAAACGGCACCTTAAAGAACGCACGTATCGGTCTAGTACTCATTTTGTTATAGGCATGTATGGTTCGGTGATTAAGGACATCACTTTGGCGAAAACGGCGCCTTAAAAACGCATACACTTGTCTATTAAATACATTGTTATAGGCATGTGTGGTTCGGTGATTTGGGATATCACTGGCGAAAACGGCGCCTTAAAGAACGCACACAATTGTCTATTGAATACATGGTTGTAGGCATGTGTGGTTCGGTGATTTGGGATATCACTGGCGAAAACGGTGCCTTAAAGAACGCACACAATTGTCTATTGAGTACATGGTTATAGGCATGCGTGGTTCGGTGACTAAGGATGTCACTGGCGAAAACAGCGTCTTAAAGAACGCACGCAATTGTCTAGTGGATAAGTCACCTTGGTGAACTTGACGCCCAAGAGCATTGACATAGAATGGTTCGTCTGACATGTAATCGACTAGGTCAATTGATCATTGCTTTGATTTGATGTTGTGAATTGATTGACTGAATGGAAATGACCGTGAGTGGTCTTGTTGGCATATAATCGATTCGGTCGATTTGATTGATGCTTCGATCGGTGATATGTTTGCTTGCGTGCCTATTATGAATTGTACTGACTTGCAGGTGGGATCTGAGGCTAAGACAAGTCTTCTGCCCTGTGCGTGTTTAGGCATCCTGTAGTATAATAGTTTACTAATCGGGCCTTAGTAGGGTAGAACTCGCTGAGATGTAGTCTCATCCCAGTTTGAGGAAATCATTTCAGGACCCCGCTGAGGAGCTAAGGAGGAGGAGTCCAAGAAGGAGAACTTGGAGGTAAATCTTGAGGAGAAGGATATTTGGAAGAAGAAGATAATTCAAAGAAGGGCCTTGAGTGTGGCCCAGATGGACTGAAATTTTATCATCTTTTGAGATCTCCATTTTGATGTGAATAGAGATAGAGTAAAAAGTTGTGAAGTACTCTGGTTTGTGTTTTGTATAAGAGTTTGGTTATAAGTTTCAATATGAAAAATATGGCCCTGCTTTTCTATCTCATCGTTTTATTGTCTGGGGATTTATAATTGCTTCCGCATGTGCTTAATAAATGAAAGGGTCGGCGATATATAGTCCTGGGATATCGCATATTAAAATCGACCAAGAGAATGATGTGTGTGTGCTCGAGGATCGGGGCGTGACATGTTTTAATATCTATATGTGTCTCAACTATGTGTTTCTAAACAAGTAAATGATGTGGGCTTTTCCAGGTCCTCTTTAGGGCCACCGAATCTTCCACAGTGAAACGACGTCAGCTTACTAAACTGAGGGCCGTGTCATCAAAATGTCTTTCTCGAGAATACGAACCTCCTTCAGCATTGCCTTGGGGAGAAATTAACGTCCACGTTATTTGGAGCGGACCAAGCCAGCAAGCATTTGTAGAAAAGCATCCTAAAAGTGTCTTTTGTTGTTCATCAATCCTTTTAAGTAGCAGAAAAAGCATCTTTCATTTCAACTTCCCCTCTCAGATCACCATGGACA
This sequence comes from Eucalyptus grandis, assembly GCF_016545825.1. Classification (NCBI taxonomy): domain Eukaryota; kingdom Viridiplantae; phylum Streptophyta; class Magnoliopsida; order Myrtales; family Myrtaceae; genus Eucalyptus; species Eucalyptus grandis. The sequence goes on along the minus strand of NC_052613.1, from coordinate 56,374,833 downwards.
GAGGGCAGAGTCTGAGAAAGCAAAGACAGTAGAGGAAGAGAGCACCAAGGGAGCATCCACTTCTTCATTCATCTCTTTGGTACCCACAAATTCTTAATGCCATCTCACGATCTAAGATTTCGATCCCCATCATCTCCAAAAATTATGCTACGAGCAAATGGTGCCTTCGTGAGCTCATTCATATGATAGATTGTAAGAATAAACATATCACACATAGTGTTGCCAATTTTTTACAAAGTGAAACCATCAGATGTGCGGTATCTAAAAGGAAGTTTTGGGGACGCCTTCCGTTTGAGTCAGAAGCATCTTAATGAGAAGGATATCCTGGAAGGGCAGTAGGCACTTAATGAAGTCAGCTTCTTACATGGATGGGAATCTGAGAAAATTGCCAACATGTACTTCATATAACTTTTCCTTTTTTTGATAAGCAAGTTTTCTTCTTCTCGCAGAACCGATGAAATGCAAATGAATTAATTCACTGCAGCTTAGAACAGATCCCCAAAATGTCCCAATAAACAACCATGATGTGTGACATCCAGAATTTTCAGTATTGTTTTCTATTAAATTAATCGGGCATTTCATTGACGTGTCTATAGGGTTATTCTCAGAGCTGATCACTCTCGAGATAACTAGATTAGCTGGGTATGCCATTAAAGAATATTAAGGCAATAGACTTGAGAATTCGACCAGGAATCGGCTTCTCGACCGTGTTCATCTTTAGAGGTCATTCTTGCCGATTAAAGATCGAATTGAGATCGAGATAGGTCGGTTCGGCGAGATGTGTGGCCGATCGTGGGTGACTCCACTAAATTGGAAAATTCTCGTCGACCGGCACTAATTTGATTTTCTGTCGTTTTGGTACCCTGTGTTGGTAGTCGAGCCCTCGAGATTTTCACGACAATTGAGAGTCGCCAATGTGTCGAGTGGGTTCATTGTGGCTCGAAGAAAATCGACCACGAGTCAATTGCCCTAAAAAGTTCTGAAAACTATCCGGTAGTCTAGGTCACACTAAAAGCACGCCGGAGTGAAATTACCGTCGATTTGAGTCGGATTTGAAATCGAAAGTTCGGTGATGTCACAAGCTATTTTGGAGCATCGACTCAGTCTTAGAAGATTTTCGGAAATTCAGGAATTTTTACGGAAAACCGTTTCGGACGTCGTGGAAGTTTGGCCGAAGTTCAGATTGGCTAAATTAATGGGAAATTTGACTTTCGGGTTGAGCCCGTATGTGTCGGAGATTTATAGAAAATCATTTGGGATTTTTACGTCGAAATGGACCTCAAGTTGGGAATTTATTGGAGAAATTGAAGGCTCAAATGGTGAAATTCGTATGATTGGATGAGGAGCAATTTTGGACTTTAAAAATTTTTATTTGTGAGTTGATAAAGAACTTGAAATTGATTGGGGGACAAAGAGGAGTGTATGGTGGACTTGTGGGGCCAAAACATTAAATGTATTGGCTAAGACTTCTGATTTTTCTTGTCTCCTCTTAGCTGGCTTCTCACGCTCGGCACTCCCATCCGCTCATTTTTCTTGCTTTTGTCTTAATATCTCTATCGTGCGAGACAATCCATCCAATCTCTCTCCATCTTCATTTCTTCTCTTCCTGAAACGAAGCCACACACTCTGCTCACGCCAACCTTGAGATCTTCAATCAAGCTACTTCTCTCCACTAGTTGCTGTCCCCGCCAGTCAACTCTCCTCACCGTTGAAGACTCGAGCAAGCATCCGTGTGGTCTTCTCCAGCTCGTGGCCACCGGAACTACAGCTGCCACGTCCGAAGATCACTCCCGGTTTCTACCAGCACGCCTCCACCATCTTTTGTTCCCCAGTCAAACCAGTCGGTTTGTTGATCGCTGCATCATCTCCAGCAGCTTCACGTGCCGCGCCGTTGCCTCGTCCAACCCATGCCCACGAAGCCCAACGCCAGCTCACTTCACGGGTCAACGAAGCAGCTCCATTCTCTCGGTTGTTGACCGCCAAACGTCCACGAAGCTGCTCCATCATCCGCACGCCTCTGCCTGCGCCCTACAAAGCAGGGCTCCACGCGTCTTCAGCTTCTGCCGGTTGCTGCCAGATTCGGTCAACCAATGGAGTCACTCCACCGGCTGTTGACCCAACGAAGCCACTTGCCGTGTGTCTTCAGTTCGCCGAGGTGCCCCCGTAGCTGCTTCACGCCCACGACGCCAGCTACCGTTCCTTTCCACTAGCATCAAAGACCCCAACTCCTCTCCTTGCTGCTTCTTGGTTCCGCTCATCCACCGAAGACGTCAGGAGTAGCTCCCTTCTTCGCCTGCGTCTTCTTCAGTTCGTGGATCAGCCGCAACAACCCAGTCCATCAAGCTTAGCGAAGACCAGGCCCACGGATCCTCCTCCATTTCCATCGCAGCTCATATTGGGCTTTCTTGTTCAGCCCACAATCATGGGATTCTAGCCCAGCAGTTGGATCATTTGAAGCCCCCACGACAAGCCAAGTTCGGTCCAAGCTCAGTCAGCCCATCTTTAGTTGTTGTCCAGTTGAAATTACTCCAGCAGTAGGCCCATCCAGTTCAGCTTATTCAATTGAATTGAAGCCCAAATTTTCCAGCACTTGAAGCCCAAATCAGTGAGGTCCAGCAGCCCGCTTTGCAAGCCCAGTCCAAGAGCAAGCCCATTCCAGTGCAAGAACAAATCTCATTTGGACTGAGATTTGTTGGGCCAAGGTCAAGGCCCGGTCCCAAGCCCGCCGGTATCGTCGAAAGTTCTATTTCGGCCGCCGTCGCGTCGCCGTTGCGGTGATTCGATCCCCGCTTTTGTCAAGTGAGTTTTACTCACTAAAGCTTTATTAGTTTGCTAATTATGTCTTAGGGTTGGTTAGATTTAATTACATGCACTTAGGTGGTTAGATTAGGTTAGAACAATTAAATTAGTGACTTGAGGATGCATGTTAGGTGGTTAGACCTAGCTATTAGCAAGTAGAAATGTTTGATTATTTATTGAATGCATATCGGGATTTTTCCCGACCCGTTTCGGGCTCCAATAAGGCAATATAGGCCTAAATTGGATTTTCAATGTTTATTTTTTATTTTCGAAATTTATTTATTTAATTAATTATTTTTCCGGAAATTCAACCGGGATGGCCGGTGACCGAATTTCGTGCCGATTGTCGTGGTGCAGTCCGTTTATTTATTTGAGCTCTACGTTGTGTGGAATTGAATTTATTGTGGAATTTTAGGAATTGTCCTAAATTGTTTGTTATTGAATATTTGATTGGTAATGGCCAAGCATGGGTATATAGCGCCAGTACGTTGATGGGCTATATAGTAGGGAGAATGGTGAGACCAATCAGGTACGATATTATTGGACATACGTGGTTCGGTGATTGGAAGTATCACTGGCGAAAACGGCGCCTTAAAGAACGCACGTAAATGACTTATAGACACACGTGGTTCGGTGGTTATGGGAATATCCTTTGGTGAAAAACGGCGCCTTAAAGAACGCACGATGTTGTCTATAGCCGATGTCACCTTAGCGAAACGGCGCCCTTGAAAGGACACGTGGTTCGGTGATCAAGGTTATCCTTTGGTGAAAAGGCGCCTTAAAGAACGCACGGTGTCGGTGATCGGTATGTCATTGGCGAAAACGACGCCCGAGAAACATGTGATTTGGTGAATGAGTACACCAGCTGAGAAAGCGTGGTATGAGTGGGAATGACCTAGAAAGTGTGGGTGACATGTAATCGACTTAGTCGATTGATCAATGCTTGATCGGATGTCGTGAATTGTTTGAATAGCTATGTTTAACCTTGAATTGCAGGTTGGGCCGAGGCTAAGGTAAGTCCTCGACTCGTGTTGTGCTTAGGCAACCGGATGGCGTATTAGTTTATTAATCGAGTCTTAGTGGGTAGGACTCGCTGAGACGTGGTCTCATTGGTTATTGAATAACCATTTCAGGACCCTGAGGAGAAGCTAAGGAAAGGGAACCTGAAGGGGAGAAAGACTTTTGAAGAAGAAGATGATCAGAGAGGGATCTTGAATATAACCGGATGTGGATTGAGATCCCATCCCTTTTGTGAACCCTGTCATGGTATAGATAGGTGTGAGACTTTTATGCTGTAAATAGTATTGTAAATGTACTATGAGTGGTGATGTTAATGAAAGTGTGGTTATGAATTTCAATATGAAAAATATGGCCTGCTTTCCTATCCCATTGTTTTATTGTCTAGGGATTTATAACTGCTTCCGCATGTGCTTAATAAAAAGAAAGGGTCGGTGATACATAGTCCTGGGATATCGCATTCTAAAATCGACCAAGTAGAAGGATGTGCGCGCGTCCGAGGATCGGGGCGTGACATGATGCCTCGAAGACAACAAACACCATTACTACCCAAGATGTCTCTGAAAGCTAAACCAACGACAACTAAAACCAAAGCTTCCCATAGTGCCCAAGAAATTTACATTTTCCTCCGGTACAGAGCCAAAAAAAGAAAGAAACAACAACCCCGCTAGCCAATAGTATCAATCACTAAATAACATGCCTAGAAAGGAATGCAGTGCTGGGTCTTCGAAACTTGATCACTACCAGATAAAATGGACCTCCTTATGCCAACGGGTTGGCTCAGCTGATAAGAATTGGACACTTCACATTTACCATGTTTAGGTTTGATTTCCAATGCCATTGATCTTGGGGTAACCTCTTCTCCAAAATTTTTTAACCCAAAAAATAAAAATAAAAAATGGCCTCCTATCTTTCCACTATAGGCAACCTTAATCCTTATAACGAACATTATAGTTCGAAAAACTCTTCATGAGCCAGGTGCCCCATCTCATTTTATTTCAACAAGATCCATCTATTGGCATAGAAGGATTGGGAAAAAAAAATGAAATGACCGCTACACCATCTTCCCCCATTGTTAAATGTAAAACCAAAACAGTTTGCAAGTTAATTGATCCCATGCATCCTTCATTATATGCCAGTCTTTTGTATAATCACGAAGTTATCTTTGAGTTTTGTTGTTTGACAGGCATGAAGGAGAATTAGTAGAAAAAGTGGTCGAAAATATTTTGAGCAAGTTGCGACAAGATTTTCAGCTTGATGTTACTAAGCACTTAGTTGGAATTGGGGATCATCTGAACAAAATCAGGAAATGGGTAGACACTCCTGCCAATGTCGCTCAAATGATTGGAATCTATGGCATGGGTGGGATCGGAAAAACGACACTAGCCAAGGTAATCTACAACCAGCTATTAGATGACTTTGTGCATCGTAGCTTCCTTGCTGATATTCGAGAAACAGCTTACCGTAAAAGTATTCCTTATTTACAAAAGCAATTAATTGAGGAAATTTTGTAAATCAAACATCAAGTTTGGAATGTTGATGATGGAATTAATTTGATCAAATCTAGATTCAAAAGGAAAAAAGGTTCTTGTTCTTTTGGATGATATAGATGACAAGAATCAACTAGATGTGTTGGCTAGGGAATGTGATTGGTTTATGTCAGGAAGTATGATCATTGTTACAACTAGAAATGAAGCCATTCTCGATCAATCTGAATTCGAGGTAGATTACAAGTATGAATTGAATGAATTGGATGGGAAGTGTGCTTTGCTTCTATTTAACAGACACGCATTTCGTATGGACCATTCTCCGAGGGACTTTAAGGGTATATCTTGTGGTATCATATCCACCATGGGTGGGCTTCCCTTGGCACTTCAGGTCATGGGTTCATACTTGTATGGAAATCCGAATCGAAATGTATGGGAAGATGTGTGGAAGCAATTAAAAAAACAACCACATAGAGATGTCCAAAAAATATTGCGAATAAGTTATGATGCTTTAGAATATGGACAGCAGCAGATTTTTCTCGATATTGTTTGTTTCTTTATTGGCGAATATAGCAAATTTGCCACGTGCATGTGGGAGGACAGTGGGTTTTATCCAAGTCAAGGAATTGAAGAGTTGAAGTTGAGGTGCTTAATAAAAATCGGAGATCATGGTGAATTTGAGATGCATGATCAACTAAGAGATCTTGGAAGGAGCATTTTTTTGCCAAGGACAACCGCTTGAGAAACGTAGCGGACCATGGGACAATGACTACAATGGTGTCCCAAGAGTACTAAGATGGACAGAGGTAAAAGATGGCACTCCTTTCTTTTTTTTCTCTCCCTCTTATTTTAATATATTTAATATGATATATTCTAGTTTCTCATCTAGCATGAACATATGCTCTTACTTTCAAGAAAAAAAAAGAATCAATTTAGACATCCATTTATATCTATCATAGATTAATTGTGACAGCTAAATAAATTATAAGTATTTGAAGGATGAAAAAGTTATATCATTTGATTCAATTTCATTGATAGGAATTACATCTGATGGAATTTGATTGACTGTCAATATAAGATGCATTAACTACAATTTTACTCTATAAAACTCATTTACTAAAGGCATGCAATTGTCATATTTAGTTGAAAATATTGATAGTTTGAAGGACTACAAGAATGAATGAAGATGAAGTATAAACATCATAGATTAGATATATGAAGATTTTTGAGTTAAAAAAGAAGAGTATGTGCCAATTATAATAACTGATAATTAATTCAAAACAATAAGATTGGATAAAATTACACATTTATGACATGTGCTTGCTTTCTAGTACGGCCGAATGTATTGTGGTGCTCTTGTGATCTAGGAATCCAATGTTTGATTTTTTTTTCTCCATTTTGATTTTGAAGTTGGCGGTCCCTCTATTAGTTATATCTCTCTCTTTTCATTCTAATTTCCTCTTGATAGATAAGATAGCAAAAATCCCCTTAAAAATATTTTTAGGAAAATCTTACAGTTTTTTAAGGTTTTATGCCATTGACATTGCTCATTTCATGGATTAAAATTAGGCATATGATAAAGAGTGGATTTTCTTATAATAAACATTTCTATCCACTATAAGTTGTTTTATAATATTTATATTTTTGGGGACAATGCCTCTTTTGGCCAAGAAACGGCTAGACTGACTAGACTATTTATAAAATAAAAAGAACTTGGCTAATTATAGTAAATGCCGTGCCTATTATTATATCCATACCCTTGTGTTCATGATATATGTTTTTCAGCATGAAGCCAGTTTTTTTCAGCTCTGTTTTATCTTTTACTTAAATTATCAATGTCATGTCATTTTATTATTATATATTGTCCATTTGGGATGCCTCATAGGCTCATGGCTGATCAATGGAGCGGAATAAACCAAGAGATGTTGGGCAAACAAATCAACTTTATATTCTTGATATGATTTGAAATAGTTTGTTCCTATGATTCCATATCACACTCTTTTGTTGATCCAAGAACTTCTTAACATTAGCAAAAAGAGCATACCATAAGAGTGTTTGAAAAATGAAAGAAGTCAAATCTGTTTTGAATAGACAAAATTGCTGAAAGATGATAATTAGTGTTGGAAAAAAAAAATTATATGATTGTACAATTCAAGAGATGTTGATTTAACTTTGGAAAATGAAATACTTATGGGATTAATTTCCTATTGTCCTGACTATTTCAAATATGATTATATCTATTTTGTTATATCCTATTTCTTCTGTTCATTTTGGTGAAATATATGCAAATTGCTTATAAATTTTTAATAAAAGTTTGAGGTTATGGAATCCGCTTTCCATATAGTAGATTTTTTTAATGCACTATACAATATAGATCGATGTACAAGCGAAAATTATGAAAAAAATGTGGAATGATTACAACAATCTAGCTATTTTTCTGACGAATAGGCTTAAGAGAAATTATACCCATTGCATTTCACTAGTTAATATTTAGCAGAGATAACAACAAAAGTGTCAAACTGTAAAAGTGAATTTCTAACAAATTGCAATGAGATTGAGCGAAAGTCGAGAGTGAGTTGAGAGTTAGAGTAGGACAGACAAAAATAAAACTTTTGGGGAAAATATAGGTATTGTTATAAAAGTCAATCAAAGCCATAAGGGAATTTTTTTCCCCATCTTCAACTGATTAAATGATATGTTTTAATTTATAAGATGCAAAAAGAAACAATGCCATTCTTATGGAAACATATGTATGTTGATTAAAAAATGTCATCACGTCACTTTTTAGTTAATTGATTCATTTTTTAGTTAATTTGAAAGCCGTTCTTTTTTCAATCCCTGTCAAATTGCTAACCAATATCACTATGTCACTTTTTATACATACTTAACAAAAAAAAAAATCTGTTTTTAAAGAAATAATTAAACACTTCACAAAAATAGTTATTGATGTTAAAGATATTTTAGATATCCTCTTTTTTATGTTTATTTTGATTATGCAAATCTGATTTGATTTGATTTAATTTCCTTAGATAGTCCTAACAATGTAATCTTTTCCTTAGATAGTCCTCTGTAATATTTTCTTTATTGTCACGTCATTTGTTCAATTTTTGAAAAGTCGTTTAAAAAAAAAAATTAAATGCAAGTTCACGTCTCCATGTCTGTACACGGGAAGGATAGAAAGGTAACAAATTGTGCAAATCCAAGATTTAAAAAAAGCAAAAACTAAAAAGTTAAAAGTTGAGAGGATTCGGCCATTTTCTCTCGTCCAATTGCTTCGCCATATCCAAATGTAGATTAACAATTAAAAGAACTTGCAGAGCCGCCCCTTCTGGATCCGTGACTTGATGCGGGCAGCTTCTAAGGGAGACTCTAAGGAACTCCTTTCTGAAGTAAGATGGCTTGAATGGTGTGTTGAGGGAAGTGATTTGTCTCTTTCGATGATTGATTTGCATTTACCGAAGTTATCGGTGCTGAAATTATCAGGCAGCGACTTCACAGAGGATTGGGAAGGATGGAGTTCATTCATGGTAAGATTGGGAATAAAGACATTCTCTCTGTGGTTTTAGGTTTTTGTTTTTGTTTAGCCTATCAACTCATTCTTTAACAGCTTATTCTCCTTTTGTATTAGGCATCAAAGCAGCTTAAAGTTCTTTGCCTTGAATGTTGCCCTCATTTAAGATGTACTCCTGATTTCTCAGCTTTCGCACAATTGAAGATTCTCATCTTGACCTTTTGTGCTGGATTGGACATCTCCACCCTTCTCTTGGCAAACTCAAGAGCCTCGTTTCCTTGGACTTGAGGAGATGTGGTAGTCTCAAGGAGCTACCAGAGAAAGTGGGCGAATTAAAAGAATTAGAAGAACATTTATTAGATCAAACTGATATCTTTGAGATCCCTGTGTCTATTGGTTCACTGAGGAAGCTAAAGAAATTGAGTGCCTTAAGTTGTGACTCAGTGAGATATATCCCTAGCTCAATTAGGGATTTACAGAATTTGCAATATCTTGACTTGAGTTTTTCTCGGATCGAAAAGCTTCCCCGAACTATTGGAAGGTTGAAAAATCTGCAGACTCTATGGGTGCGCATGACAAAATTTCTGAAACAGAAATTGATTTCTGGCCAGAAATTGATTTTTCAATTTCTATTTCAGAAACTGAGAAGCTAAAAATTTTAGCTTCTGATTTATTTTTCAAATCTATTTCTGGAATAGAAATCTGTTTTAGAAATAGATAAATCAAATTGCGTTACCAAAATGATTTCTGTTCCAAACTTGTTCCGGGGAACAGAGAAACAGAAAAATCAAGAAACAGAAATTTTATCATGCGCAGCCTATGTCTCTGGTCATGCAATCTGGAAGGGGTAATTCCAAGTGAAATTTGTGACTTGCCTTCCCTCGAGATCTCAATCTCGGTATCACACGGATATCGACTTGCCGAAAGCATTCGGAATCTTTCTTCTCTCAATCCCTTAGCCTATGGCGCTGCTACAAGCTCCAGTCGCTGCCAAAGCTTCCTTCTTCTCTCCAACGCCTTAGCCTACAGCATTGCAAGTTCTAGACGCTGCCAGAGCTTCCATCTTCTATGCAGCACCTTCACCTAAGGAGCTGTGAGAAGCTCAAGTCACTGCCAGAGCTTCCATCTTCTTTGCAGCACCTTGACCTAAGGAGCTGTGAGAAGCTCCAGTCGCTGCCAGAGCTTCCATCTTCTCTCCAGCACCTTGAACTAAGGGGCTGTTACAAGCTTCGATCGCTACCAAAGCTTCCTTCGGGCTTAACATATCTGGTAGAGCACCCGATTGCAATAACTCCATCTTTAGGTATGCCATCTACTTGAACGCATCTCGAGCTTTTCTCAAGACCCTTGAAACTCTGTGTTGAGGAGTGTGATAAGCTAATATTGCTTAGGCTTGACGGATTCACGTATTTGGAAGAGCTTTCGATAAAAAAAAGTGTAGTTCCATTGAAAGATTGGACCTTTCATGATTGATTCGTTTGAAACGATTATGCGCTGAGCATTGCGATAACCTAGTTGAAAATTCAGGGCCATGATAATTTGTCATTCTTGGAGATCATATTTATATATGACTGCAATTTCGTTAAAAGGCTTCTTTGTCCAGAACTATGGTGTTTGAAGAAATTAGAGTCTGTTTGGTGCAGCAATCTAGTCGAAATTCTAGGTCTTGATAGTGTGAAGCTCTTAGAAGCCTTGGATTTTGAAGGATGTAAATCAATGAAGACTTTGCCAAATTTGACGGGATGCGAGAAGTTACGATCTCTAAATATTCGAGGCTACAAGAAACTTACTCAACTTTAGGGACCTGAAAAGTTGGATTTAATTGATTTGGATATTTCTGGTTGTGACTCATTGGAAGCAATACTGAAATTATCTGGAACGTGCTTCTTAAGAAATTATGAACGAAAGCTGTCTTGAGTTCTCGATAGAAATGTTGTCTTGCAGTGATAATGATGTGAGGATTTTATACCCACATTACAACAACGAGAGTAGTAATGTTTCCTCAACAGAGGTAAATAAGAAGGGGACAATCATTTTTCTTCTGAGATTCATGACTTACTTGTCATCACTATCTTCTTTTGACAAGAAGTTCTCAATGACCAGGTTCTATACTTTCCTAAATTGCTAGTCTTACATTATTGAAGGAGTGGAGGAGTTGGTCATAGAAGTTGACATAATGGTTCTGCCAAGATCAAAATTTAGACCCAAATGTTGATAGAAGCCATAGTAATATTCTTCATCCTTGAATGGCTAGCATGAGTGAATAGAGTAATACTTTTCTCGAAGCTGTATTTCTTTAGAATGATTTTCTCCTCACCAGGTATCTATTTGATTGATTATGGAAACTCCGGATTTGCCTCTGTATAATTGCTGTTGATTACGGTATAGTAATGTTTTCCATTTATCCTTCCATTGGCAGATTCTGCAAACTGCAAACAGATAGTAGCTTGCGAGGCAAGAATGAAAATATCAACAAAGGTAAACAAGAATTACCTAGTGATTAACAGGTCCCCTATCGGTAAACCTGGGATTTGAAATTTTCATCTAGAGGCTGATGAACTTCTGCTACTTATTATTGTAGACTACGCCCAGAATTTTCAATGTCCAAAGTTCATATTTTCTTTGAAAAAATCCTTGGCATTTTGAGTTCCTTTGAGATCTTTTGTATGTCAAATTTGACTAATGGAAAGATGTTCTATTTGGGACAAACGTCTTTCAATTTTCCGTGATGAACAAAATCCCTGTCAAATTTCTTGTTGTTCCCTTGATGTCCCTCATTAACCTTTTAAGGAGAGCATCACTTCTCGGAATATGATCAACTGAGCTAAAATAAAATTCAAGGTTCAAGTATTTTGTTTGGTGACAAAAAAAATGTGAGCGTAGTTTTGGCTGGTCTGTCGTGTATGAATGTAGACCACCGTAACATTACCAGTAGTCACTGCTTTGAAAGATTATCAAGTAAGGTAAAATGGTGCTGCTTCTATGACAGGTTTGGTTGGTCTATCTAACGATCTAGGCTTACTTTGTTACTTAAGGTCAATTAACTGTATCGATGACCTTTTGCATCGATGGACAATTTTTATGCTTCTAAATATTCAAACACTTGATCTGATCTCAACATCACATCCCTTATGATTGTAAATGTATTTTTTTTTCAATTAAATATGCTTTCCATATGCTCATTAAGTTCTAGCTCTCCTTTAATCAAATACTAAGCTGCTGATTTTTTGTATGTTACTCGGTGCAGAGTTGTTCAATACGGTTGCATTCTAATGATTTCACTCCAGAATTGATGTGGCTCTGCAGAGGGAGGTATACACTGCTAGGTTCCCTCATTTCGGTCAATTTATTTGTGTGATGATAACCTTTGAATGTTGTCATATAGGTTTCTGATTTGATAAGCTCAGTTCTCATGTATGCGGCATTGGATTTGTAAAGTTGAAATTGACTTCCTCGCAAACTATCACATATTGCTGATTTTGCTAATTCGATCTTGCAAAATAACCCTGTAGCAAATACCTTTCTGCTCTATAGTTTAGGCACTTCATCTTTTTGGCATAATTTTGTTAATTTCAATTTTGTTCCTAAACACAAATAGGGAAAGTATTGCTAATTGCTTACTTCTTTTAAGCCTAGTGTTTTCTTTTTAATGGGCTAGCTAATGAAGTCTCTATCCATTGTGGTCCAACTCTAATTGGTGTCAATGTTTATGCATTTATACCTTATCTCTCAAGGGGTAAATTCTGATGCTACGATCTTGGATATCTTCATTTATTGATAATTAGTCAATGCTATCTTCCTTGTGCAGATTAAAGCTGCATTTGATGAAACCTGGAGAAAGTCCCCAAACACCACGGGTTGGAGATACAGGCAAGAATGAGCTATGTCAGTATGGAAAGGCATTGTGAAGTTCCTTGGCCATTTTGAGTCCCTTTATGAGTTGTTTTGTGTATAAAATTTGACTAATGGCAGATCTCCTATTGGGGACAATACACATTTCAATTTTCCGTGATGAACCTTGTCATGTTTCTTATTGTTCCCTTGATGTTCCTTATGAACCTTCTAAATAAGCATCAATTCCAGTAAGTATAAGGAACTAAGCTAAAATAAAAATCAAAGTTCAAGTTTTCCTGGTTGGTGATTTAAAAAAAATAAAAATGAAGAGTAGTTTTGGCTAATCTCTCATTTATAGACTGCATATTCATAACCAGTAATTGAATTATTGTTTTGAAAGATTGTCGAGCAAGGTAAATTGGTCGCTTCTACGACAGGTTTGCTTGGTCACTTCTACGGTAGGTCTAGTTGGTCTATGTGATTATCAAGGCTTACTTTGGGACTTCAATTTAATGAGCTGTATCAATGATCTTTTGCATAATTGGGATAAATTTTTTGCCCTTTCTGTGAAACAAGTGGGGGCGAGGAGCTCAAGAATTTGCTAAAAGTTTGCATCCCATTTGATTCTATTGTTGTCATGGAGTCATTTCATCACATGATTGATCTGAGTCTGGGTAACTTGGTTGAGGAACTTCAAATTCCATGCTAGAGACCAATCAAAATGAAGGAGATATAATTTGCAGAGGAAGCATCAGAAACAGCTGAGGACCATCTTTCATGCCAACCTTGAAGAGGCTCGTGGTTCAACTGGAGAGTCTTGAGGAAGTTTTGATGCTTGTGAGGGTCCAAAACACTATCTAGTCTCAACATCACAAACCTAAATGATTTTAAATGTTGTATTTTCAGTTGAGTCTGCTTTTTGTATGCTTGTGAGGTTCAACCTCTCTGCTAATCAAATATGTAAATGCTGATTTTTTTGTATGTCACCCTGATGCAAAGGTGTTTGATGCCATTGCATTCTAATGTTATCACACCTGAACTCGATGAGGCTTTACAGAAGGAGGTATGCACTTCTAGTTGTATCATAACAATAAAAAAAACTAACATGTGTGCTTATACTATATAAGCTGTGGTTTTCACCTGAAAATCAGTACGCAAGTACGCATGAGGACAATCTTCACCATTTCTATCAATCTGTCAATGTGATACTATCCTTTGAACGTTGTCATATAGATTTCTGATTTTTTTTTTAAAAAATTTTATAAGCTCAGTTCTCATGCAACATTGACTTTGAAAAGTTGAAATTCACCTCCCAGCAAACTATCATGTACTGCTGATTTTGCTAATGGGATATTGCAAAATAAAAAGTGTTGCTAATGGCTTATGTCTCCCAGGCCTATTGTTTTCTCATTCATTGGCCAGCTGATGAGGTTTCTGTTCATTGCTGTCCAACTGCGATTAGGGCAAATGATGTTTGTGCATTTGTATCTTATCATTCATGGTGTACATTGTGATGCTCCGATCTCAGTTATCTTCCTTTATTGTTATTTAGTAAATCATATCCTTCTTGTGTAGATTCAGCCTGCATTTCATAAAATTCAAAGAGCATCCCCAAACATCACAGGACGGAGATGTGGGTAGGATTGAGACATGTCTTGAGACAGTATGGAAAGGCGTTCCAAAGTACTTCGTTATTGGTGCTTATAATGTGCTTCATGTTGTTGACACTCTTCGGAGGATTCTCGTTACAAGGGAATCCCTTCTAATGTGGTGTAATAGTCCTTTGCAAGTTTTGACATCGTGCTCTTATTTAGCAAAGGCCAAATTTCCTTATCCTGGTTCTGCGTGTGAAGTTAAGCATGAAGCCAGGTTTGTCAGCAAGATTACCGTTTAGATGTCCACTTCAAGTTACAGTTTTGGAAATGTGAGACTTCTTTCTTGGAAAAAGCGACTGTTCCCGAATCAGCAAATAATCTATCAATTGCAGGCAAGATTTTCAGTGAAAAGGTTCCCAAAAGACAGTAGGTTCTCGTTGGGAAGAATTTTGAGCACAAATAGAAGTCTTTGTTAGTATACAATCATCTCTCTGATCTCCAGTGGTTCATACACTGGCATTTTGCCATCCTTTTAATCTATAATTTCAGACTTGATTCCTTTACTTATGAATCTATGAAGCAGAAGAAACACAGCCACGCATTTTCATACCTGAAACCAAATTTTCTTTGGCGTTGGCTACAGTTGAAGATTGACAAACGACGTCAGGAATAATTTTTGGAAGGGTGAAAATAGCCCCTCCCATAATTTGTACTCATTTGATTTGGACCAAATCATTGAACGGTCATCTAATTGGTTAGTGCTCGGACTCTACTATGCCATACTTTAAATTCTAGAAATTACAGAATAGATAGAGATGCGCGAATGCAGAATGGGAATCTATTGTATTGCCTTCTTTTCTACTTTTGTTTGATGCCATACATTGGAATGCATGGTTATGCACCTGATTCACTTCCTGTCGCTTAATTTTCATTTAGAAAACATTTCCTTAAGTTCACAACCTTCTCAACAGTGCTGAACAAAGCAGATTAGAAGATCATGTTAAAGCTTAAATTTTTTCTTTTACATTTGATTAGTGGAACCATTAAGCGAAGTGCACAGGGCTTGTGCTCTAGACACTATCTCCACACTCTTTTGAATACAATCATTACATAGTGGAGACAATGTTAACATTTGCTAACCTAATAAAAAAGCTTTTACCACCTTAGTGGGCATGAGAATAAAGCAATCTTGCTTGGCTATAGAAGTTTTACAAGCCTGATACTGCATTGGTCGAAATCAAATCCAAAGTAGACTATTCTATTGCCATCATCAAAATAGCGACTAACCGCAATAAAATCTCCTTAATTAGGAATGCACAATCAATCAATTCACAAATTATCCATGCAACACAAGCAATTATGTCATTCCCTAATGACCAAATATCACGCAATTTGGCTAATAAACAACTAAAACCACCATCTAAAACAACCTAAACACATCAAACTGGAACAGTACCAGACATTTTACCTGTCAGCAAGACTAAGGGTGCGTTTGGCTGCACCCTATTTCTATTCCAGGAACAGAAATTTCTGTTTTTTGTTCACGGGAACAAAAAAACAGAAACAAGAAACACAAAGTTGTTTCTTGTTTAAGAACAAAATCTAGAAACACTTCTCTTTTTTTTTTTCTTTCTTTTTCTTTGGCCGGTCACGGCCTTGGCCATGGCCGGCGACCGGCCGACGGGCGGCGGCCTCGCCCGGCCACGGCGAGGCCGAGCAGCCGTGGGCTGGCGAGGCTCGGCCTCGCCTTGGTGAGGCGAGCTCGGCCTTGCCGGATCTGGGCGAGCTCGAGCTCGCCCGACCAAAGCGGGCCGAGCTCGCCCAACGGCCGGCGGGCTCGGCCTTGCCCGGCCACCGACGAGGCTCGGCCTTGCCCGGCCACCGGCGGGCGAGCTGGCCGTGGGCGGGCGAGCTCGGCCTCGCCGGATGCAGGCGAGCTCGGCCTCGCCGGATCAGGCGGCTCGAGCTCGCCCAACCAAGCGAGCCGCCGGCCATGGCCAAGGCCGGCGACCGGCCAAAAAGAAAAAAAAGGAAAATAAATAAGAAAAATAAGAAAGAAAATAGAAAAATAAAATAAAAATATTAAAAAATTAAAAGAAATAAAAAATTATACAAATTTACCAAACGTGTTTCTATTCTTTTTATATTTGGAACATTTACCAAACGCATTTTTTTGTTCAAAAATTGTTCTCGGAACAAAAACACTTTTTTTCTATTTATGTTTAGAAACAATTTTTAAACAGAAACGTTACCAAAACGCACCCTAATTTGCTAAATCTGCTCCGATCTATTCAAACCTATAGCAAATTATTCCAAGGCCATCGTTGTCGTTGTGAACGAGAAATACCTACATGACCTCTGCAAATGCTAATCATCAATAACATTCTACAATAAGGCAACAAATAATGCAAGTCAAAAAGATGGAACACATGCACGACTAAAAAAATTTGGACAACAGTAGGGTCAAAAGAACTCCCACCATCTGAAACCTTGACTTTGCCAAGGTCTCTGCATCATCTGCTCCTTGCTTAACTCCATCTATAATCAGAAACAAAGCACGTTAATAGCACTATATGAGCCATCTACACCAGAAAACTTTCATATGCTAGCAATGCGCGGGCGTGACTAACAAAATTGATAAAAAGATAATGTGAGTCGTACCAGGACCAGGTACATCGGGACTGTTTGAGAAAAGCTTCTTCCTGGACTTGCTATTCCAGTCGAAAAACTGTAGGAAGCGTCCCTTTGACTGTCTTTTCTCCACCTCCATCTCTCAATCACAGGTATCTAAAAAGAACAGAAACAAAATTACATACACAGAGGAGATAGGAAGACCCAGAACAACCACATCCAGAGTAAATTTGCAACTTCGACAAGTGTATTGGACTATTTCTCAGATAAAACTATGCAAGAACACATGAACAATAGAGACCCAGTTTATATTATCCAAATTTCAATAAACCTCCAACCCTATCGGCAAGCATTTCAGGGCTCACTGCTCGGATAATTCTAATTCCACGTTTGCCAAGAATGGACCCAACAACCACTTTCGAGCATTATCCAAACCAACACCAAATGTCCCGCATAACTCAATTGAAACAAGATTCATTCACGCAGCATTTCCCAAACTCTTGAAACCCCATTGCTTGTAAAGCACGACCTCACAACCTCGCCCTGCTAAGTCCAGACTCTAAACCGAAGTGGAGATTCACACATAAACAGAACAGTAGCGCACACCAAAAAGATCACAAATTTTTCGCGCGAACCCAAGATTGACCCTTACCGTCCGCCGAATGTTGGTGTGAGGATTAGAAAAAGCACACGGAGTCACGCATCAAGCTAACGACAGTAGATCTGAGCCGGCATTGCCGGCGAGATGCCGGGGAACGGGCAAACGCCGGGATTGCCCGGCGGACTTGACCCCAATTACAGAGAGATCTGGCGAGATGAAGAAGATGAGGAGGAGGAAGAAGAGGAAAGGAGGAGAGAATGCGAGGAGTTCGAGTTTAAAAATGGTGGAAAAAAATGAAAATGAAAATGGAATTTGTGTCCAAAGGAAGAAGGAAGAAAAAGAGAGAGAGAGAGAGAGACTGACTGGGTTTGAGCATTAAAATCTGGAAGAGACAGCGATCTTGCTATTAAAAGGATTTTTATTTTTAGTTTTTTATTTTCTCTATTTTTTCAGAGAGTCAGGGTGCCGTGTCCGACCGCCACGTGTCAGTCTTGTGAGTTAAGCCAGTTTACATTGGAGAAAAAGTTGCTATTTCCTTTTTGCTGGTTGGTGTCTTTTTGTTGTCCTGTCAAAAAAAAGGGTCAGGGGAAAGGTTCCTGCTTCCCAAATCTAATGGGATTAATTTTCGGTTATTATTGTTATTTTGCATACTTGGTAGGTTGCAATTTAGGAGAGAGTATGTTCTTTTGGGCTAAAAAATTTGTTAGCATATCATGTTGTTACTAATAATGTTTTATAGAACGAGTTACACAAAATGATACTTCAACTAAAAAAAAGAAATTGAGTCATATAACTTACTTACCTTATCATGAAAAAAATTTCAAGAAGATACATTTCAATTCGGTAGAGTGACAAAAATAAATTAAGTGACTAGATAATAAATTAGGGAAATGTGATGACTTTTTTTTTTTAATGATCGATGAACCGCCGAAGATCACCCTTCGGGGATCACACAACCCTTCGGTGCTCGGTAGCACCGGTGGGGTCTCGCCGCAAGCCGCTATTTAGACGTAAACCCTCGGGGACTAGCCTAGTAAACCATCCTTGGGACTCCCACTTAAGTGGCAAGTATCCGAAGATTCGAAGTCGTTCCCTCAGCGATGAAGTAGTAAAGCCCAATCATCAATAAATTAGGGAAATGTGATGACTTTCTTCCTTATTTAATCAAAGAAAATAAACTCGTCAAATGGGTGGATTAAGTCAAATAGTTTGACTCAAATTGATCAATTTAACTCATTTTGACACATCTCAACGCAATACAAATTTAGTGACTTGTAATCAAACTAATTAATACCAAATCTAACCATATGACTACACTTTCATATTTAACCTAATTTAGGAAAATTCATGCTTAAACTGAGATGAGAGCATAAAGTGAGCATAAGATTTAATGAAAACGAGAGAGGAAAAAAGAGAGTCATAGAGTTAGTTTTTACCACCCTAAAACCATTTATGACCAATTTTTTGGAATATAACCAATTTATATAATAGCTCATCACATCAAATATGGATTAAGAAATAAATCTATGATTCTTTTGACAAGTCTAAAGAATAATTTAAAGATCACATTGAATAAATTATTATCACATGTTAAATCAAAGTTTATTGATTATTAACGTCAATTTCTCTTAAACGATCTTTTCTCTTGCTGGGAAAGAAATGGAAAAGACAAATCGTTTGGCTTTAGTGCGCATCTCCAAATAAATGAATTACAGTACTCAAAGACATCAAGCATGATTCACGTGTTTCCTTTTTTTCATTTTCTTTACCTATTTTACCTCTTACACGATGCTACAGAATAGTCTTGGGTTGAGGGTCAAATACTGCCACTTTTTTTTTTGGTCATACAAACACTGCCACTTGACATGCATGAAACCTAGACCCCCTCCATTGACCAAAAACAAAACCAATTTCGGTCTTGGTAGAACAAGACAATGTGATACTCAACATTTAATCGAAATCGACGTAGGATCGTTAGGTAGCTTATTTGCTAAGACCATGTTAGGTATCTTAGGGTGCGTTTGGTAACGTTTCTGTTTAAAAATTGTTTCTGGGAACAGAAATAAAAAAAAGTGTTTCTGTTCCAGGGAACAATTTTTGAACAAAAAAACGCCTTTGGTAAATCTGTTCCAGAAATATAATAAGAATAGAAACACGTTTGGTAAGTTTGTATAATTTTTTTATTTCTTTTAATTTTTTAATATTTTAATTTTAATTTTTTATTTTCTTTCTTATTTTTTTCTTTTTCTTTTTCCTTTCCTTTTTCTACTTTTGGCCGGTCGCGGCCTCGGCCATGGCCGGCGACCGGCCCGACGAGGCCGGCGGCCTCGCCTAGCCACGGCGAGGCTCGCCGGCCCCAGCGAGCTCGGCGTCACTAGCCCCGGCGTGCTCGCGTCGCCGGCGGCTAGCGGCTCGGCCTCGCCGGATCGAGGCGAGATCGAGCTCGCCCAGCTAGGCGTGAGGTCGGCCTCTCGCGCGCCGGGCCAACGGTGACCGAGCCACACCGTCGTCTCCCTCCACCGCATCGGCGGCCCGCGCTCGATGCCTCCTCGCCGCCACCGCATCGGCGCCGCCCCTCCGCCTCACGCCCGATCGACGCATCTGCGGGTCTCGAGCCTCCGTTAGCCACCGCCACATCGGATCTCACCGCGCCATGACCCACGATTTCGAGATCCGCTCGATCGTCGACCCGCGCCGGCCACGACTCGGCCGGCCGTCCTCGCTGCTCCGCTCCTGACGTCCGCCGCTCGAGACCCCACGGTCGAGCCCCGCACCGCAGCCGCCGCCGCCGCCCGGCGGCCCGCGACCCAGCTCCGTCACCCGCTCGCGAGGTGGAGACGCTCACAGCGGGCTGTCGGCGTCGGAGAGGACGGCGGTGGAAGCCGGATGGTCTCGAGACAGAGGCGGCTGTCGGCGCCGGAGAGTGGGAGCGCCGGAGAAGACGACGGTGGAGACGCTTGCACGAGGAGAGGCTCGGAGGAGACATGTTCCCTTTTTGTTCCTTTTTTGTTTATGATTTGTGTTTCTGAAACAAGAAACACAAAATTTGTGTTTCTTGTTTCTGTTTTCTTTGTTCCGGGAACAAAAAGAACAAAAAAAAAAGAAAAAGTGTTTAAAAACAAAAAAAAAAGAAATACAAACAAACGCAGCCTTATCTGCTAATACCATGTTCCTTTTTTCTGAATGTTGCATGCACATTCCAAATGACTTTCGTTCAGTCCCACTTTTGAAATGGAGTCACCGTATGAACCTTTTTCGACAGTCAATAATCCAACCTTTTAGAGGTTCCAATTTTGAAGGTTCTTGGAAATTTCCATACATGCAATGACAATATATAGTCTACAATATGACTATTTGAGTACAATCCCTATAAGATTTGGGATAAAGAATGCTTAAATAGATATGATACAAGCCAAGGAAAATATACAAATGAGGAATACCCACGATAGGTAGTCTTATTAGAACTAGTGTTTCTTGTCGCATCAAAGTCACCATTAACTTGTCGTTTTCTTTTTCTTTTGGGAGACTTAAATCACTTTATCCAATTTGATCTCTCTTATGATGTACAATCATGCGCATTACCTCATAGAAGCATTTGGCATCATCACAACTCAGAGTCATAACCAAAAAACTAGCCGGGTTATAACCACTAGGATCCTCTTTAAAATGATAAGGGGACCATCTCAAATTCCTAAACAAGGATAATCACATTCCAATCCTTTAATAAATATCAAAGGGTTGAGACAGTCCATTCGCATCGTTTATCCCTGATTGTAACCGTAAAATTTTCCCATTCATTACATAATGTTTGATTTAGGTCATGATCATTAAGTATCGCCTATAATGTAAGTTTCGATGATGGCAAACCCATCACCACAACTAAACGGTATGTCAGTAATTCATTATTTAATAGGACCGAAGGGCACAAATCAATTGCTTTCGGTTACAACACAACTCAAACTTGTAATTTTGGTACTTACGTGATCATAGAGCCAACCAAGCTCAATGATAATTAACTAGTTGCCACTTCTAGAAAATAGGAGATTTCTGTTGATTGATATCAAGAATCTATAGGATTATTTGTTTATTTCTCATTTATCTTTTTCGATCCATGTAACAGCTGTTCTTCCTCTAATATCCCATGCAATCTGAGCTGCAGTTACTACCCTCTTACAAGCTTCCAAAATACATTTGCCCTCACGTGAAGATTTACTACGGTACGGGCTCTCCTCCGTGGTCTTCAGAGGACGATGGGTATACCCCAAAGTTTCTTCTTCTTTTCCTAGGCCGAAGAGAATCCCCCCAGTCCAATATATTTCCAAAACAATCCTTTTCAAATGACTCATGCACGCACTAACATTCAGAGGAACAATTTTGTCCTCACTTCAAAAGGCAATAAATGAATTACCTCCTTCTGGGCCAATACTGTCAATTTCCCTCACCTTGTGCGATGCTTTGCCGTCATCAAAACCGTGCTGATTCCAACTACTCTGAGTGCAAAGCGTTGGCTGCAATTCTATATGCAATCATCACCGTGAATTGTTATGCAAATACAACAAAGAAGCAACTGATAAGTGCCACGTGAGAGCATTATTAGGCAGTTGACACGTCCAAGTCAAAATGAATCTAACGTTGTGCCTGACCCAAGAATAATAAAATCATGTTAAATCCCTCGGTATCAAATTGTGGATGCACTGCCATGTGCTCTCCGGGAAAAACTATTGCCTAATGGGGATCTAAGATCCCAGTCCACTAATGACTTGAGCAATCCAATCCACCGATGCAATGCTTGCTGACCAGCAAGCTGGCAGTGTTCAATAGTTGGATTAACTGATGATCGCACCCTGATAAAGGTTTTCAACCAATCGATTGTATCTTTAGATATACTACTTGGAAAATTGAATCTGCAAGTAAACTAACTTTAGATGCAGTCATGATATGCATTCATCACTAATTCAAAACGGGAAAGAAGAATTGCAACATGCCTTCGTATAATTGGATTTCATTGTTATTCTTTGCTGAACTAAAACAAGAAACTTTTTCTTCTGCAGTCAAGACCGGAGGGTGTGTTCCCATATGCCTCTTTGGTTTATATGTCGACCCACATTTTGTTTCCCCATACGAAAATAATTAGTTCCAGACAAGGAACATGTCACATATGAAAGGAAAAGACAAACATGAGATGACAAGACCATCACAACTGAAGAATTCTTTGTCCATAGTTAAGGACCTTTGCCCCTTCATTACCATGTGGTCTTCCAATAATTGCGGATGATGGAACCAGAAGAACTGTGCGGCTCAAGATCATGCGTAAGTCGGTATGTGTCGTCCATCAAGAGAGTTGACACGTGAAAGGTTTACCTTTATGAAGAGGTTTTGAGACAATTGTCGCAAGGATTAGAACCATATTTACAGTCTTCCTGATTCACAAACATGCCAAAGTGCACAAGTAAGGTTTGCCACTGACACTTATCCTGAAAATTCACAAATTGGAGAAGAAACACCCGTTTATCAATAGACTTTGCTCCATTTAGGTGAGCGGAATATGATTTTAGCCCAAAGGGTCCATTACTTTGTGAATATGTTGCCAACAGATCCATCTAATGATCCAGCATCCAGACGGGGTAATGCCAGACTAACACTAAGAACAATCAATAGAACAAAGTGGAAAGTGTAAACACAAAATAGAAGCATCACTTAGTTGAGATCTTCAGAGAGAAGTCGAGAACACAAATTGGATTACCTTGAGATCACAATATCGCTGATTTTCCTAGCTTGAGCCAGTGCACTTCTAAAGATTTCAGTTTTACATCCTTGACCACTCCTTAACATG
Organism: Eucalyptus grandis; assembly: GCF_016545825.1. Taxonomy (NCBI): domain Eukaryota; kingdom Viridiplantae; phylum Streptophyta; class Magnoliopsida; order Myrtales; family Myrtaceae; genus Eucalyptus; species Eucalyptus grandis. Next base: position 56,351,525 of record NC_052613.1, on the reverse strand, counting down.
CCCACAACCCGACTGAAGTCCTTTTTTGCATATAGAGCAATGCGCACTGCTGGTAGATTATCTCTTCCTGCCCTCCCTCATTCTTGGTAACAGCTTTCGATTGACTTGGACATTGTGTTGTGGATGACAAAACGCTGACCACATGCCATAAAAAATATTTACTGAACCATCAAAGTTGAAATATGATAAAAAAATCATAACAGGAGGACAAATTAGATCAGATTCATTTGCTACTTTTACAGTAAAGAAAAGAACTTTATCCTAGTTTAACTTGATTTCAGCACAACAAATGCCATGCGTGGAAGAAAAAATTGACGTGAAAAAAACACATAATGCGCTAGTTGCAATCAATAGCCAAGGATGACAATTCAGCAGGCCACTGGACCAAGGAACTAGCAAAGTTTACTTCCAAGCACACCAATAAACCGATCAGCGAAACTAAAGCATTAGAAAAAAGGTAAATTAGTTGAGTATTTGCTGGCATGTCAGCTTGACAACTAAAAATAGGCAAAGGCTTAGAATCCATTTCAACTTACAACATCAGGTTTGTCTATTCCCATTCCAAAAGCAATGACTGCACATACAACCTGGACCTCTCCAGCATGCCATTTCTTTTGGACAGCTACTCTTTGACGGGCTGCTAATACAACATGATAGTACACCGTCTTTATACCGCACTTATCATTCAAGTAATTTGCAACATCAACGCATTCACTCTTTGAGAGGCAATACACTATGCGACACAAATTAGCAAAACGATTCTTTAGTAGCTCTTCAAGCTGCTTCAGTGGTTCCTTGGTCTTAGATATGACCTCATATTTTAGGTTTGGTCTGTCAGAGTCTTGAGAACAAGAGCATGGGGGATCTTGAGAGCTTTTAGGATATCCTGCAATGGATGTACATTTCGATCAGACCCAAATGAATTTTCAACATAATCTGGAGGATAATGTGCAAATTTTGTACCTCATGAACTGGCTGAGTGGCAGTTGCAGTTAAGGCCATCACCGGGACGCATGGAAAGTTTTGCTTGAGACATCCCAGTACCATATAATATGGACGAAAAATCATGTCCCTGTTGACTGCAATAATGACAACCGAGAAAGTAATGATCAATAAACTTTACGTTTACAATCATTCAAATATAGGAGAAAAGCTCAAAACATGGATACATTCCTTTCATGAAATTGCACTGGCAGAGCAAGTCCAATAAAGACCTTATAAGAAACACGATCACTGATCACATGCGTGAACTTTTGCCTTATATCTTGAGTTGTTGATAGATGGTATAAAAGTTAAAAGAATAAGTAGGGACACAAGAACCAGCTTAAAAGACCTGACTATCGTGCCAAACATGGACACTTTCACTTACTTCCGAAAGTAATTTCCGTGAAGCTAAATTTAGTTGTGCGCATTGTGCTTATTATGATTAATGATGTGCCACCGACATTTCGCAAAAGAAGGAACTAGATCATTTCCAGAATTAGTTATTTCAACATTGCATTCTGTTATACTAGAACTCCACAGACAGTCTGGGTTTCAGAAGGTTTAGCATGACACCAACAATGTAATTAGGCCAGCAACACAGAAGATGTAAAAATGTTCGAAAAAAGAGAGTTCGAGTGAGCATATAAAAGTTAACTCGCTTGGAACAAGGACAGTAGTTTTGCAAAGGGAACATCATAAATACTTATTCCTTTTAATGTAACTCTATCTTGATCTTTGCTTTAGATACAAGGATGCCAAAGAGCATACCTCACACAACGTGTCTCATCAACAACAAAACCAGCTAGTTGTGCCTGCAGTGCGTGATGGTCGAGTATCAAAAAGTTAAAAAGAAACTTTCAGAAAAAGTTACACAGTGTATCAAAAACAGTACCTTTCTATGCAAGCATTTCAATATCTTGAGAAATGATGGGTTTCCCACAATCCTTTCAGGAGTTACATACAATAGCTTGCACAATGGTTTATCTTTCCCGAAAAGGCAGGTAGAGCAGCGAAGATTAATTGTGACATCCTGAAATTCGACCCCGTTTCGATAAAGTGAAATGGGCATTTCGTCAACGTGTTTACGGCCCTTTTTCTCTGAGCTGATCACTCACGAGTTAACTAACCTATTGGGTGAAGCCGTTAAGGGATGTATCGGCCGTAAAATCCCTAAAAGCTACCTAATTGGTTAGATTGAGCTAAAATCACGTCGATCGATTTTTAACCACGAAATTGAACTCGATTTCGGGAATCGGAATTTTAAGCTCGTCACAATTCTTAATTTTAGGATTTTGTCTCATCGCTCGTCAATTTATTGCCGAGTCCGAAATTTCAAGAAAGAAATTATCGGAAGAAAATAGAAGACCAAAAGAAAATAGAAAGGAAAAGGAAAAGAGAAAAGGAAAATTTGCATAAAGGAAGTATGCATTTTATTTTTCTTTTTCTCTCTCTCCCCCTTTTCTTTTTCTCTCTTTTCTCTCTCTCTCCTCTCCTCTCTCCTTCGTGCGTAGCCTTCCCCCCACCGAGCACACCCTTGCCAAATTCAATTTTGCTTTCTCCTCTCTCCTTTTTGACTAGTCAAAGCTTATCTCCTCCTCTCTCTTATCTTCTTCTCTCTCCTCTCTCTTCTCCCTCACCCCACGTGACAGAAACCCCTCTTCTTCCTCTCTTCTTCGTTCGACCCAGCTGAACAGAAGCGGTAGCAGCTCGCCTGGGATCAGAGCGGCCGCCATCGCCGCCCAAGCTCAGCCGCTCGCCGGTCATCCTTCCCCGCGCTCCGCCGCTCACCGCTCGCCTCTGCTTTCCCCTTGCTCCCTCAGCTACCGCCGACGCCTCTCTCCCTCTTTTGGTTCGAACGAACAGCAAGATAAAGGTAGCAGCTCACCGAAGCAGCCGTCTGTTGCCGCACCTGGGAGCTAGGCCGCCGCTGCCACCGCACGCCGTGCGGCCACCGCTCCGCCAGCCCTCGTTCCCTCGCGCCCAGGTCTTTCCGTGTGTCTCCCGCCTGTTCCGCTTTGTCCAGCCACCGTGGGTGGCCGAGCAAGTCGCCGGAGCCGCCGTGCAGCCTTGCCGGACCGCCACCTACCTTCCCGACCCTTCTCCGCCCCTAACCATCTCTGTTTTCCCCTGTTTCGCAGCCGAACCAGCAAACCCACGAGTGGGTTTCCAGTCGGTTCGTGGGCCGTTTTGGGCCGTTTCCGGGCCCCGAACCCGAGCCGTGCTTTGGGAACAATCGTTCCTCGCGTCGCCGCCGTCGGATTGATCCGACTTGCGCGTGATTTGGTGAGTAATCTCACTAATCCAGGATTAGTTGGCTGATTATGCTTTAGGTTGGTTTAGTTTTAATTAGTTATGTTTAGGTTGTTAGATTAGAAGTAATTAGCAATTATTAGTCAATTGTGATGCGATTTAAATAAATTGATTGCGCAATTAACAAGTAGACGTGGTCTACTAATTATTGGAAGTGCCTCGGGATTTTTCCCGACCCTTAGTGGGCTCCAATTAGGCTTTTCGGGCCTAAGTGGAAATTTTTAGTATTTAAATATTAATTTTCGGAATTTAATTAAATAATTATTTATTTTCGAAAATTCAACCGAGATGGTTCGGAACCGGAATTTTATGCTGATGATCATGGTGCAGTCCATTTATTTAATTGAGCTTTATATTGTGCTAAATTGAATTTATTGTATTTATTTATTTATTTTCCGAAATTAATTATTTAATTATTTATTTCCGGAAATTCAACTGGGATGGCCAAAGTGACCGGAATTTTATGCTGATGACCGTGGTGAAGTCCGTTTATTTAATTGGGCTTTATTTTGTGCTAAATTGGATTTTTAATAATTATTAATTAATTTTCGAAATTAAATAATTAATTATTTATCTTTCGGAAATTAAGATTTTGATGGCCGATGACCGAAATTTCGTGCTGATTGTCGTGGTGCAGACCGTTTATTTATTTGAGCTCTACGTTGTGTGGAATTGAATTTATTGTGGAATTTTAGGAATTGTCCTAAATTGTTTGTTATTGAATATTTGATTAATGGATGGCTGAGTATGGGTATATAGCGCCAGTACGTTGATGGGCTATATAGTAGGGAGAATGGTGAGAGCTAACTGAGAATGTTATTGGCTGAGACCAATCAGGTACGGTATTATTGGACATACGTGGTTCGGTGATTGAGAGTATCACTGGCGAAAACGGCGCCTTAAAGAACGCACGTAAATGACTTATAGACAAACGTGGTTCGGTGGTTATGGGAATATCCTTTGGTGAAAACGGCGCCTTAAGAACGCACGATGTTGTCTATAGCCGATGTCACCAGCGAAAAGGCGCCCTTGAAAGGACACGTGGTTCGGTGATCAAGGTTATCACTGGTGAAAACGGCGCCTTAAAGAACGCACGGTGTCGGTGATCGGTATGTCATTGGCGAAAACGACGCCCGAGAAACACATGTGATTTGGTGAATGAGTACACCACTTTGGGAAATCGTGGTATGAGTGGGAATGACCTAGAGGTGGTCCGAATGACATGTAATCGACTAGGTCGATTGATCATTGTTTTGATTTGATGTTGTGAATTGATTGATTGAATGGGAATGACCGTGAGTGGTCTTGTTGGCATGTAATCGACTAGGTCGATTGATCATTGTTTTGATCCGATGTTGTGAATTGATTGATTGAATGGGAAATGACCGTGAGTGGTCTTATTGGCTTGTAATCGACTAGGTCGATTTGATCGATGCTTCGATCGATGATATGATTGCTTGGGTGCCTATTATGAATTGTCTTGACTTGCAGGTGGGATCGATGCCAAGGTACGTCTTCCGCCCGTGCGTGTATAGGCAGCCTATAGTATAGTGGTTTACTAATCGGGCTTAGTGGGGTAGAACTCGCCGAGACGTAGTCTCATCCCAGTTTGGGGAAAAACATTTCAGGACCCGATAAGGAGCCGAGGAGGAGAAGTCCGGGGAAGGAGATCTTGAAGGTGAAACTTGAAGGGAAGGATTTTGAAAAGAAGATAATACCGAGATGGGCCTTGAGTATGGCTGGATGGATTGAAATCTTATCTTCTTTTGAGATCTCCATTTTGATGTGAATAGTTATGAAGTGATTTGTGTTTGTATAAAAGTTTGGTTATAAATTTCAATATGAAAAATATGGCCGCCTTTTCTATTCCATTGATTTATTGTCGGGGATTTTAAGCTGCTTAGCATGTGCTTAATAAATGAAAGGGTCGGCGATACTAGTCTGGGATATCGCATTATAAAATCGACCAAATAGAAGGATGTGCACGTGCTCGAGGATCGGGGCGTGACATCCCCTTTTTGTGGTATCAGAGCGAAGTTGAAGATTGGAGTGATAAGGAGCGTTGACCATGGGATAGTTAGTAGGAAAGGCCTTTAAATTCATGCCAATGCATGTCTGTGCTAGCCGAATGCTAGAATTGTTTGTTGTGTGTGGATCGCTCATCTTCTAATCCGGTGTGGATGTGGAAGACGGGTTGCAGATGTAAGGCGAACCATGAGCGAGGGTGAGCCGAGAACTCCTAGTGAGAGGACAATGTCCTCTGTGACTCGGGATGATGCACCGACAAGGTCGCACTGAGGTGGTTGTGGCGAGTGTTGACTCGCCGCTCGAGTGTAAGAGTACCACCGCAGGTTGGTACTAGTGTAGCAGCGTCGAATGATCCTAAGTTCGATAGGATCGTTCTGATGCTAGTGTTCCTTGGGAATTGAATGAGCCGCAAGCTCAGGATCGAGCCGCCGTCAGTGTCGCAACCGTTGTTGTCGCCTTGCATGCTGAGATTCAAAGTGGAGATGTGATCCAGGAGCGAGTCATTGCATTCGAGTTGAGGTATAGATCCAGTTCAGGCAGAAATGGAAATCGGTCAGGGAAAAGACCGAGGTCGAGAGAAAATTCTATTCCACTCGCAAGGAAGAATGGAGTAGTCAAGTCAGCACCAAGTCAAATAGATCAGGTTGTTTTCGGACGTGATGATGGAGATCGGCATTATGTCCTTCCTAGGACGCGAATTTGTTTGGAGTATATCCAAGGGGATATCGGTCGGGGAGTGGTACTAGCAGAATGATGGGGCAACCAGAAAGAGTGCATGCTTTCGCCTAATAGAAGATAGAAGATGCACCAGATAGGTGTCAGAATTGTAGAAGGAAGTATGGATGAATCCAATGTCTGAGTATGACTAGAACATGTTGTGATGATGACTAGCATGGCCATCAGGTGAAGGATTGTCAGTGGAAGTCAAAGGTAGCATAGGCATCGCTACAGCGGCAGAACGCCACTAGGATGGCGAAAGGAATGGGAGTAGAATTGACCTTGCACCGATCAGAGAAAGAATGTGTTGGAAGTGATTTTATCAGAGCAGCGTAGCAAAGTTTCGTGCTGAGTTGGTAGAACTTAAATTGTTGAAGTAAAAGTGAAGGAGAAAGGAATCACTAGCAATAGTTGTGCTTGACTAGTTGCTGAGGTGTGAGTTTGACGTCACATGAATAGTGTGGGCTTATGGAGCATCTTGTGATAATGAATCTTGGTCATGGAATAATCCAGTTTAATCCATTAGCATGTTAAAGTGTCGAGGTTATTGAGAGTCGAAAAGAATCTTCGATTTCATTAATCTCGTTGGCCGAAGGCAACTTGTTTGTTAGACGGAGGTTGCCAAGGTTGCTTGGCGATTGTCTTGGGTAGGACAAATTGGAGAACAAGAGATGGAGGACATCTCAGTGGTCTAAGAAATTCTAGATGTGTTGTCATAAGAACTGTAAGACCGTTGTCAGAGAAAGAGATAGAAATTGCGATCGAGCTAACACCAGGATAGAGCCACTCTCGAAGGCTTCTTACCAGTTATTGTTGTCTAAATTGGTAAAATTGAAGATGCAAATGTGAAGATTGATGAATGAGGAATTCATGTATATCGATGCATCACTTTGGGAAACATCAGTTTTGTTTGTGAGAAGAAGAAAGATGGTTTGTTGCGAGTGTGCATCAACTATCGTCAACTCAATTAGGTGAAGATCAAGGACAAGTGTTCTTTGCCAAAGATCAATGAATGGTGTGACTAGTTATAAAGAGTATCGATGTTTTAAAGGTCGACTTGAGATTATGAAGTCGTCAGTTACGATCCAGGAAGGAGGTTGTACGAAAGACAGCTGTTCGTACTTGATATGGTCTTTATGAGAGCATTGTAAGATCGTTTGGCTTGGTGAACACTCCAGTTGCTGTCATGGATTTGACAATTAGAGCGTTCAAGGAATATGTGGATCATCAGTCTGTGATCGTGTTCATTGATGACATCTTAGTCTATTCGAGAAGTGATGAAGAGTATGAGAATCATCTGAGATGAGTACTTCAGACCTTAAGAGCTCATCAGCTGTATGCTAAGTCTAGCAAATGCGAGTTTTGGTTGGCTCGTGTTGCTTTCTTAGGTCATGTGATTTCCGGAGAAGGAATCTCCGTCGACCCGAGCAAGATAGAAGCCGTGATCAAGTGGCCGAGACCGACGCGGTGGGAGATCGAAGTTAAGGGTTAGCGGAGTTATTACGGACGTTTTGTGGAAGGGTTCTCATCGAGCGTCGCCCCGACAAAGCTCCCGAAGAAAGAAGAAAAATTTGTATGGTCGACAAGTGCGGCGTAGTTTCCAAGAGTTGAAGGAAAAGCTTACTACCGCACTCCAGGCGACGATTCCATCTCGGTCCTGGAGGATTCGAGATCTATAGTGATGCGTCATTTAGGGGATTGGATTGCGTGCTGATGCAACATGGCAGAGTTGTTGCATACGCTTCCCGGCAGCTGAGATATCATGAATTAAATTACCTGACGCATGACTTAGAACTCGTAGCCATCATATTTGCGTTGAAGATTTGGAGGCACCACTTGTGCAGAGAAAAATTTCAGATTTTCACAAACCATCAGAGTCTCAAGTATTTGTTCTCTCAAAAGGAGTTGAACATGAGACAGCGTCGATGGATGGAATTGTTGAAAGATTACGACTGTGACATTCTATATCACCCGGGAAAGGCGAACAAGGTCGCCGATGCATTGAGTCGGAAGTCTTTAGTGGCACGGATCTTGGTTAAGGAGTGGAACTTAATCGAGAGAGCTCGAGATTCGGAATTCAAATTTGAGGTAGGCCACCTCTCGAGTCTTATGGCCACCCTCAGAATTGAACCGGATGTCCAGGTCAGAATCAAAGAACTTCAACCGACAGATCTAGACATACAGAAAATTCTTCAAGAGGATACTGACAAAAGGAAAGCTGATTTTCAAATTTCTGATGATGGGGTACTGAGGTTTCGTGGACGTTTGGTTGTACATGACGATGTAGAGCTTAGAAAAGAAATTTTATCGAAGCACATCGTAGCAATTACAACGTTCATCCTGGAAGCACTAAGATGTATCAGAATTTACGTCAACACTACTGGTGGTCAAGTATGAAGGCGGACATCGCCAAGCATGTGGCCAAGTGTTTGACTTGTCAGTAAGTAAAAGCTCAGCATTGCAAGCCGAGAGGATTCCTACAATCTCTCGCGATCCCATAGTGGAAATGGGAGCATATCACGATGGACTTCGTAACTGGACTACCAAGGAGTCAGAGGGGGAATGATTTGATTTGGGTAGTAGTCGACAGGTTGATAAAGTCGACTCACTTCATTGCAGTTCGAAAGGACCTGAGTCTGGTTAGGCACGCAGACTTGTATGTACGTCAGGTGATTCGTGTGCATGGAGTGCCGGTTACGATAACATCCGATAGAGACCCGAGGTTTACTGCTGCTTTTTGAAAGAGCTTGCAGAGTGCTTTAGGTACAAAGCTTCAGTACAGTACAGCGTATCATCCGCAGACGGATGGCCAGTCTAAAAGGACAATTCAGACTCTTGAAGACATGCTGAGAGCATGTGTAATAGACTTCAAAGGAAGTTGGGAAGATCAGCTTCATCTGGTGGAATTCGTTTATAACAACAGTTATCATCAGAGTATCAAGATAGCTCCATTTGAAGCGTTGTATGGCAAAGCGTGCAGAACTCCAGTGTGTTGGGATGAAGTCGAAGAAAGGAAGATATCAGGCCTAGAGTTGGTTCAGCGATCAGTAGATGCTGTGGCAGTGATCAGAGACAGATTAAAGACAGTGCAGAGCAGGCAGGAAAGTTATGCTGATAAGCGTCGAAGGTCTTTGAAATTCCAAGTTGGTGATCACATTTTTCTGAAAGTGTCACCAATGAGGGGAACTTCGCGCTTTGGTAAGAAAGGCAAACTGAGTCCGAGGTACGTAGGTCCGTTTGAGATTCTTGAAAGAATCGGAAACCTAGCGTATCGTCTTGCGTTGCCGCCAGGATTGGCGCAAGTGCATGACGTCTTTCACGTGTCGAGGTTAAGGAAGTACGAGCCTGACCCGACCCACGTGCTCAATTTCGAGGAATTGGACGTGGATGACCGTGGGTCATACGTTGAAAGCCCGGTCCAGATTGTCGATCGCAAAGAGCAAGTTTTGCGTACAAAGACCATTCCGTTAGTCAAAGTGGTCTGGCAACACCACGGTTCGGAAGGAGTGACTTGGGAGACGGAAGAATCGATGAGATAGTTGTACCCCCGCCTTTTTGATCAAAGTGTGTAATGGCTTAAATTTCGAGGACGAAATTTTTATAAGAGGGGAAGAGTTGTGACATCCTGAAATTCGACCCCGTTTCGATAAAGTGAAATGGGCATTTCGTCAACGTGTTTACGGCCCTTTTTCTCTGAGCTGATCACTCACGAGTTAACTAACCTATTGGGTGAAGCCGTTAAGGGATGTATCGGCCGTAAAATCCCTAAAAGCTACCTAATTGGTTAGATTGAGCTAAAATCACGTCTGATCGATTTTTAACCACGAAATTGAACTCGATTTCGGGAATCGAATTTTAAGCTCGTCACAATTCTTAATTTTAGGATTTTGTCTCATCGCTCGTCAATTTATTGCCGAGTCCGAAATTTCAAGAAAGAAATTATCGGAAGAAAATAGAAGACAAAAGAAAATAGAAAGGAAAAGGAAAAGAGAAAGGAAAATTTGCATAAAGGAAGTATGCATTTTATTTTTCTTTTTCTCTCTCTCCCCCTTTTCTTTTTCTCTCTTTTTCTTTCTCTCTCCTCTCCTCTCTCCTTCGTGCGTAGCCTTCCCCACCGAGCACACCCTTGCCAAATTCAATTTTGCTTTCTCCTCTCTCCTTTTTGACTAGTCAAAGCTTATCTCCCTCCTCTCTCTTATCTTCTTCTCTCTCCTCTCTCTTCTCCCTCACCCCACGTGACGAAACCCCTCTTCTTCCTCTCTTCTTCGTTCGACCCAACCGAATGAGCGGTAGAAGCCGCCGGGATCGAGCGGCCGCCATCGCCGCCCAAGCTCAGCCGCTCGCCGGTCATCCTTCCCCGCGCTCCGCCGCTCACCGCTCGCCTCTCGCTTTCCCTTGCTCCTCGCTGCCGCCGACGCTCTCTCCCTCTTTTGGTTCTGAACGAACCAGCAAGATAAAGGTAGCAGCTCACCGAAGCAGCCGTCGCTGCCGCACCGGAGCTAGGCCGCCGCTCGCACCGCACGCCGTGCGGCCACCGCTCCGCCAGCCCTCGTTCCCTCGCGCCCGGAGTCTTTCCCGTGTGTCTCCCGCCCCGTTCCGCTTTGTCCAGCCACCGTGGGTGGCCGAGCAAGTCGCCGGAGCCGCCGTGCAGCCTTGCCGGACCGCCACCTACCTTCCCGACCCTTCTCCGCCCCTAACCATCTCTGTTTTCCCCTGTTCGCAGCCGAACCAGCAAACCCACGAGTGGGTTTCCAGCCTCGTTCGTGGGCGTTTTGGCCGTTTCCGGCCCCGAACCCGAGCCGTGCTTTGGGAACAATCGTTCCTCGCGTCGCCGCCGTCGGATTGATCCGACTTGCGCGTGATTTGGTGAGTAATCTCACTAATCCAGGATTAGTTGGCTGATTATGCTTTAGGTTGGTTTAGTTTTAATTAGTTATGTTTAGGTTGTTAGATTAGAAGTAATTAGCAATTATTAGTCAATTGTGATGCGATTTAAATAAATTGATTGCGCAATTAACAAGTAGACGTGGTCTACTAATTATTGGAAGTGCCTCGGGATTTTTCCCGACCCTTAGTGGGCTCCAATTAGGCTTTTCGGGCCTAAGTGGAAATTTTTAGTATTTAAATATTAATTTTCGGAATTTAATTAAATAATTATTTATTTTCCGAAAATTCAACCGAGATGGTTGGAACAGGAATTTTATGCTGATGATCATGGTGCAGTCCATTTATTTAATTGAGCTTTATATTGTGCTAAATTGAATTTATTGTATTTATTTATTTATTTTCGAAATTAATTATTTAATTATTTATTTCTCGGAAATTCAACCGAGATGGTCCAGTGACCGGAATTTTATGCTGATGACCGTGGTGAAGTCCGTTTATTTAATTGGGCTTTATTTTGAGCTAAATTGGATTTTTAATAATTATTAATTAATTTTCGAAATTAAATAATTAATTATTTATCTTTCGGAAATTAAGATTTTGATGGCCGATGACCGAAATTTCGCGCTGATTGTCGTGGTGCAGACCGTTTATTTATTTGAGCTCTACGTTGTGTGGAATTGAATTTATTGTGGAATTTTAGGAATTGTCCTAAATTGTTTGTTATTGAATATTTGATTAATGGATGGCGAGTATGGGTATATAGCGCCCGTACGTTGATGGGCTATATAGTAGGGAGAATGGTGAGAGCTAACGAGAATGTTATTACCGAGACCAATCGGTACGGTATTATTGGACATACGTGGTTCGGTGATTGAGAGTATCACTGGCGAAAACGGCGCCTTAAAGAACGCACGTAAATGACTTATAGACAAACGTGGTTCGGTGGTTATGGGAATATCACTGGTGAAAACGGCGCCTTAAAGAACGCACGATGTTGTCTATAGCCGATGTCACTGGCGAAAACGGCGCCCTTGAAAGGACACGTGGTTCGGTGATCAAGGTTATCACTCAGAAAACGGCGCCTTAAAGAACGCACGGTGTCGGTGATCGGTATGTCATTGGCGAAAACGACGCCCGAGAAACACATGTGATTTGGTGAATGAGTACACCCTTGGGAAATCGTGGTATGAGTGGGAATGACCTAGAGGTGGTCCGAATGACATGTAATCGACTAGGTCGATTGATCATTGTTTTGATTTGATGTTGTGAATTGATTGATTGAATGGGAATGACCGTGAGTGGTCTTTTGGCATGTAATCGACTAGGTCGATTGATCATTGTTTTGATCTGATGTTGTGAATTGATTGATTGAATGGGAATGACCGTGAGTGGTCTTATTGGCTTGTAATCGACTAGGTCGATTTGATCGATGCTTCGATCGATGATATGATTGCTTGGGTGCCTATTATGAATTGTACTGACTTGCAGGTGGGATCTGATGCCAAGGTACGTCTTCTGCCCTGTGCGTGTATAGGCAGCCTATAGTATAGTGGTTTACTAATCGGGCTTAGTGGGGTAGAACTCGCTGAGACGTAGTCTCATCCCAGTTTGGGGAAAACATTTCGGGACCCGATAAGGAGCTGAGGAGGAGAAGTCTGGGAAGGAGATCTTGAAGGTGAAACTTGAAGGGAAGGATTTTGAAAGAAGAAGATAATACCGAGATGGGCCTTGAGTATGGCCTGGATGGATTGAAATCTTATCTTCTTTTGAGATCTCCATTTTGATGTGAATAGTTATGAAGTGATTTGTGTTTTGTATAAAAGTTTGGTTATAAATTTCAATATGAAAAATATGGCCCTGCCTTTCTATTCCATTGATTTATTGTCGGGGATTTTGCGCTTCCGCATGTGCTTAATAAATGAAAGGGTCGGCGATACTAGTCCTGGATATCGCATTATAAAATCGACCAAATAGAAGGATGTGCACGTGCTCGAGGATCGGGGCGTGACATTAATGACTTGACAATCCCAACACTAAGCCAAAAAAAAAAAAAGAAATTTAGAAGTCCAATGGAAATCCCATTGCAACATATGGAGCATGGCCCAACATTTTATGGAGGGACAATGATTGTACGGTATGATATACTTCTCTCGGAAGGCTAAGATGCTAAAATTTATTTTTAAGGGAAACATCCTAGGCATGCATCTATTCATTAACTACTTAAAAAATGTACATCCTTTGCAACATATGGAGCAAACCATTTTTGGCGGGAGAAAGATTGTAGAGTAGGATATGCTTCAGCAAGAAGAGAGCTAAACCTTGCCTTAGTTCTTGGAGGACAGCTGTTGCCTGGGCAGCAGTTTGCTGAGAGCTCAAGAAAGTTGATGGTATTCCGTACTTGAGGGTTAGAGTAATTATTTGATCCTGGATGAGAGATAGCAGGAGAGATATAACAACCGTGACACCTAGTTTAAGAGTTGATGGCAGCTAAAATGAAGGGTAAAAACATCAGAAAAGCCAATGAAGGGATGAGGAATAACTCTTTTATTCACCTTTAGCTGATTAGAAAGCACCAGTTGTCACCATTTGTCTTATAATTACTTTAGCTAGAAACATATATGAACTACTCTAAGACAGAACATAAAACATTTCAGGATAATTCAACTTAATAAATTCAGATTAATATCTTCCTCTGTGATTCAGTGGATCCAATATTTTGCATGCTCCCAAGATCCATCTTATATGAAAGGATATCCATTTCAAACCAATTATGGAAATGATCACCCCTAGTTGAGATGATGACATAGCACATATGTACATAGGAAATATAGAATGTACAATATGTATTTGGTGCAAGTAATTTGAAAACTTATTCCTCTTTGACTTAATAACCCTATTGAATTGGACCTAAAGCATGATTTTCGATTAGAAGTTCTGACAACACTTACATGCAAAAACAAGATAAATTTTCCAGTAAGTAATTAGAAGTTCCTAGAAGCAGAGCACAAACATCAAATTCTAGAAATTACAGAATGGACAAAGATGGGTGAAGGCAGAATGAGAATGTCCTGTATTTCAGCACAAACTTCTCAATAGTGCTAATAAAGCAGATTGCAAGATCATTTTATAGCTTAAATTTCAAAATACAGGTCTACCCGTCTAGTATATAATCGGTGGAACCATTCAGCAAAGTGCACAGGGCTTGTGCTCTAAACATTGTCTCCACACATGCTTCTACATTCGATCATTACACAAATGAAATAATGTTAACATTCACTAACCTAGTAACGTAAACTTTTACCATCTCCAGTGGGCGTGAGAACGAAGCAATCTTGCTTGGCTACAGAAGTTTTACAAGCCTGATGCTGCATTGGTCGAAATGCCTTGTTTCCGAATATTACAACATTTGCCAATTCTATGTCATCCAAGGCTTGCAATTCCTCATTACTCAGAGTTCCTTGTTTGCATGTTGAAATCCGAGAGTGATGTCTTTTACTTGAAACTGATGATATTGAACCATGAGTAACAGTGCTCTTACAGTCCTTCAACACAAATAAGCCTCTTCAGCACCATAAATAGTTTCTGACATGTGGTGATGGAAAATGAAAATCGTGCACAAAGAAATTCCAAGCCTTCATTTTGCAAAACACACCTGTCAAAGATGCTGGATGCTAAGTTCAACGCTTGGATGATGTACCATACTCTCAAAATACATGAGAAATATAGGTATTATTACATATCCAAAACAATAATGAACTATTTTTATTGACCAAACAATTCTCATTTAAGTCATTTTAGATCTTATAGACTGTAGAAGTAACTGGCAAGTTAGGAGTGTCTATTATACATTTGATCAGATGAGAGCCCTCATGAGCAATTTACTAAATGCTTTTGTACAGGTATACCGCGTAAGGTTTGTTGCTGAGCAGAATTGCAAGCAAACTGGAAATGATCAAGGAAAGACATAAGTTGAAGAGGAAAGAACAGTGACACACTAATTTAAGGGGATGAGTTGTTTAACAGTGATTAGGAGAGAATTACAATAAGAAATAAATCAATTTCTCACTAACCAAAACCTCAATTGCAAGAGTCAATCAAAAACAAATGAGACAAGTGGAAAGTGTTTCCCAAGATTTTTCTGAGGACACTATAATCTCCTGATCAAAAACCAAGACAATCTGTTCTCAATTCTTCTCGTTTTCCTTGTTGACACCCCAATATACCTCAGCAACAAAAATATATAGAAGTATGGGTGCAGAATTATTGTTAAAACAATAAAAGGTCATGCAGAGATCTGCCAACTTTTTGTCAACCTCCTAAACAACTGGACCATTGTGGCCAGATTCATGGGATTTGCCAGGTAACTATTGTGTCTTCTTCAGGTGCCCATAGTTTCTTCACTGAACGGGCAACCCTGTAAAATACTGAGACATTCTTCAAGCCACACATTTGGTCCAAGCAATTACACAGGCTAATCCCAAGACAAATCTAGATCCATGGATAAAAACTTAAGCTACAAACTTAACAACTATCAACCAAATTACTTTTGGGCATGGGAAAAAACATGCCAAGCCACCATGCTTTTCTTTTTTCTTTTCCTTAATCCCTTCAAACTGGTTAGGACGAAAGGAGTGAGACAACTTCACAATTTTCAGAAGCATACCATGGATTCTAAAGATCGTGTAGTCAAAAGTTGAGTGGACGAATTGCTCGGAGTACTACCAAATATATCATCTTTGTCTTCACTGTCAGTAGAGGAATCCACTCGAAGAAAAGTTTGATATTCTCAGGTTGTGGAGAATCCTCTATAATGTTAACATCGTGCACAACATTGCATTTGCCGTCATTAGGGGTATCTTGGCCAAACATATCGGTCAAAACTCACAAGCTTATGATTCTGCAACTTGCAAATCATCCCAATCCTCAATGTGTTGCATAGTTTTAGCAAGTTCTGCTAGAAAATCATCGCCACAAAGTGCTCCACAGTGATAAACTCTCGACCTTCGTCACCTTAAGAAGACCAAAAGAAGAGAGGGATGATTTTGCGAGTTCCATGACAAAAAAGAGAGATAAAATAAATACAATCTACACAATATGTGATTTGCGGTTAGTTTAGAAATAATACAGACATTTCGCTAGTCAAGAAGACTACACCGCAAAACCTCGTCAAAATGACGACCTAACTGCAATAAATCTTCTCATTTAGGAATGCACAATTGATCAATTCACCAATCATCCCGCAACACAATCAATTACGCCATTCCTAATCACCGAGATACCCGAAATTCGGCGAATAACCAAGAAAAGCAACCTAAACATATCAAACCGGAACAGCACCAGACATTTCGCTCGTTGGCAAGACTACTTCCCTGAACCAGCTCCGATCTATTCAAACCTAAAGCAGACTACGAGAAGGACCAACACAACCTCTACAAACGCTAATCGGCATAAAAAATGGGCGACGAGGTAATGATGATTCGAGGTACCGCAGAGGGAAATGAGACGGTCCAAGCACTTGGTGGCGGACTGCTCGTCGAAGCCGAACTTGGCTCTCGAGTTCGGAGCGATTCGAGCGACCAATCGATCGATGATGCACCAGTCGGAATGGAATTTCAATCTTCTCGAGAGCACGCGCGCGCCCGAATTGCTCTTGTTCGAAAAACCTTGCCAGCTATGGCGGGACTGCTGGAGAATGGGAGAGATTGGAGCCGATTCCATTTTCGCGCCTGAAGTTTGTTGAAATTCTATTTTTGCCCCCCCTCAAAAGAGCTATGGCTCTTTTTACGTTAATCTTTTATTGGGCTTGATTCATTCTTGAACTTGGCAGATAGGAATATAGGAAAAGCCTTCTTTGCATACATTAGACCACGAGAAGTTATCTCAAATTTTCTTTTTATCTGTTGCTGTGTATCAGCAAAAGGAAAAATTGATAAAGTAATACTTATCTTAATGTACATTTTTACCTTTTACCTTTATATAAATTTCGAAAGAACGAACTTCAAATAATTTGAAAAATTAAGTTTCCAACACTACTTTACTATTTCACAAAAAAGAAAATACTTTTTTGTTGTGGCCGAAACGTCATGATCACAATGGAAATTCCACAAGTCGAAGCTCTCCTTTTATGAGATTGGTCCGCATTCAACGTGGACCGCTAGATAAGAAGGGGAAAAATTGGTCCGTCAATTTTTTTTTTTTTTGCAAAATTGACTTTTGGTCATAATTTGAATTCGCAAACGTTAAAGAAAAGTTCCAAATGCAAAAGTGATCAAACTTTCATTTGATTAAAAAAAATGAAGATGAGTAAGGAAAATTACCAATATATAAGTCTCAAAACATTACAAAATGCAAGGAAAGTTACTAAATTCAGATATTTCATTAAACATGCAAAAAGAAATTTACCATTAACCGAATAAATTACTGCTTTTATGAAATATTACAAGGCACAGACGCCAAAAATTTATGCCCTCCAAACAAAAATTACATCCTCCTTAAGAAAAATTACAAAAGGATATTTTACCAAATACATTACTAATAGTGAGGATGATTATGTACACTGAACAAAAGTTAGGATTTATTCGATAATTTACTAATGATAAGAAAAGAAATTTACTATGAGGTAGATTACAATTTTTAATGGAATATTACAAACTATAGGACCTACAAAGCTTATGACCACCGAAAGGAAATTACATTGTGTTAAAAAAGTCATAAGATGATATGTTACTAGGAGATTACTTTTAGCGAGAAAAATGATTGATACCAAAAAAAATCACAATCAATTAGACAAGATCAGGTCTATTTTCCTTTCAGATCTGGTCATCGTTGATCATTAGACTAATCCTTGCCAATCCTTAGGCAGCTTTGAGTTGCGAAGAGTATGAAGGAATTTGTTCAAATCAAAAGGTGTGTCGTAGCTTTGTATAGATTTGCAGAATCATTTGGTTAGTTTTGGGATTTTCATCTTCCATTGGGCCGCCTTTGTTCTTGTGCTAGTGTATAGGTATAATGCTTACTTCCTCTAGAAGCTTTCTTATTCTGCCCAGATTTAGTGATTTTCTTAGGGATTTAATCGCCGTTTAGAAATCTTTGACAAGTTTTTATGCGTCAGATTTGACTAATAGCAGAAATCATGCTTGAAACAATCACATTTCGAATTTTCAAGCTATTGTTTTATGCCAAGTTGGATTAGTTCCATTGATACTCCTCTTGGACCTTGGAATGTGAGAATGAACTTGCAAACCACATGAAAAACTGAGAATCTATTGAAAATTGAAATCCGAAGATTTGGATTAGCAGTCAAGCAATCGAGTCCTTCCAATTCTATAACTAATGTCAATTGAATTGGCAAACAAGAATGGTGATCCCTTTTTCAACGAAACGGTAGGGGCCTTAAAGGCGAAATTCTTTAAATATTACAAAAACATCCCACTTTTTTTGGGTAGCCACTATCGTGGATCCAAAGTTCAAGTTGAAGGAGCTGGAAACTCTTCTTGTTTCATATCACAAACATTTGGGACTTAGTTAGGAGTTCTAAGTAGAACGTAAATTAGCAATAACAATGAGATGGCTCTCAAATATGTCCGTGGCATATGCCGGTTAATATTATAGGACAAGTTCTATCTCACGGACAAACAACGCGGCCTCTTTGAGTAGTGCCCACAAACCTATATTGTCTTTGTTTTATAAGTAGGAAAACACCCCACTGCCCACTAAGTCTTCGTCTTCATTGTTTACCAATGAGCTGGAGTGGTACTTGGGAATAGACTACTCCAAGCATATTGATAGAATTGGTGGAAATAACCTCAAGGACCTGAAATGGTGGAAGAGGTGAACTACCACTTTTTCGATTGTTTCTATTATGACTTGTGACTCACTCATTCCACTGGCGTATGTGGCACCTTCAAAATCTATGTTCGCTACAAGCCCCCCTTTGGAAGTCAAATAGATCCAACTTGTTTGCGTAAAATTTAGAAATGGTTACTGTAGGGGTTAATTAGTTTTTACAAGAATTAACTCCGGAGGAATATAACCAACATGGACGCGAGAACAACAATGACACTATTATTTGAATCATGGTGAAGGACGTTTGAGTGGAGCCATTAATCAAGGCACCACTAAGTGTAATTTTTCTTTTTCAATTTTTTTGAAAATTGTGTAATAATTGGGTTTAACAGAATGTGTGTTTTTATTAATTTCCCTCAATTAATCTCTCATTATTTCTAATATTTGACCAAAAAATTATTTTTAATTGATTTTTTTTTAACTAGGCCCAGACCAACAATGCCCAAGTGGTGTCGTCCCCGGCATGCCCTAATGCCCAATCTTAACCATTCTTCGTCATGTGACAAGGCCCAAATACTATATCGGCTATGGTTAAAGCCTAATAAATCACATCGACTGTGATTAAACCCCAAATCAGAATCATCGGTAAACATATATCATATATCAATACGTAGTTCGACAATGAGTGCTAATCCAATATCTATATATCATAATCCAACATGCCCATATGCTATATATTAGAAATAATTCCCCCATCTAAACAATTTCGATGAATGTTCAAAATAACAATCAACTTGGAAATCCATTCAACGCTTGATCCAATTTTATAGAATAAGATGCCATAAGTTAATTTAATTTTTCCCTTAGTTCTGAAAGTGCAGGAGCTAAGGAAAAATTTAATTGGCCTGTTTGGATTATTTAGCGTTTAAACAAGGTAAGTGTCTACGTCCAAAAGAACAAAGGTAAGTCACTCCTACCATTTCTGTGTTTTCATGAAAAAACTGCATTGCGTGGTTATCGAAAGGAAACCCTATCTTATGCAATTTTACCATTTCTGCGTTTTCAGTAAAAACTGCAATACTTGGTTTAATGGAAGGAAACCCTATGTCATGCACTTTTCAACTGGTCTGAAGAATACTCCTGCATTTAATGAAGTTTTTCAATATAACTTAGAAAGACGGACAAGAATCATTTGACTATTTCGGGGATTAGAAAATCAAGTTCATCCCCTTGTTGCTCCGCCTCTAAAGAAAAGTCCCTAGATTATTACTACCCCCCATTTTCTTTCCCTTCCCTCAATCCGAACACATATTGGACGTGAATCAATTGTATTATTTCATTAAAGACTGTTGACCTTGAAGATACCTATTTTTTTTTTCACTGAGTTTCAACTTGATTTTGATCAAAAGTTAACGCCTGCTAAGATTATGATCGATTGCAATAATTGGGTTGTGCATTGCAAGAGCTTTCCAACATCGCCTAGTTTGCCCAAATTGGATGACCAGATTGCTAGATATATCAGCACAAGGAAATGCTTGATCCTTTGGATGCTCACATGTGATCTGCAACTACCATTCAAAGTTAGCTTGAAGATACAAAACTTGGTGATCTGATTTTGGAGGCAACGGAGCCTTAAATGGTTTTGCTGGACACATTTGATGCCCGACTAAAGAGTATATCATTGTACACTGCTTTCTCTTGTTTCATTATTATTCTCCGTGCCCTTCATGTGAACAATGAGAAGGCCGAAATGTTAGTACTGCCTAATAAGACAATTGTCGCTGATTCTAATGTCATTTGGCTGTCTTTAACATATGATTAGTGGATGAAGGTAATGTGATCCCTTAAATGTCCTTGTGAGCTTGCAACTCTCCAATTTGAGGAGCTTCTTATCTTCTTCTCCCTTATCTTTTTTGGAGAAATTGTCCAAAATACCCTAAACCTTTTGACAATTTACCAATTTAGTGTTAAATTTTTCAATTTTACCAATTAAATCCTTAATCTTTTGACAATTTGTCAATTGAGTTCATCTTGCCAAAATTGCTAATTTCATGTTGAGATCAAGTCAATTTTTCAATGTTGAGATGCACAGCAACATGTGATATCTTACCATGTGCATGAAAAGTACATTTGAGAGTGACGTGCTTTTCGGATACCATGCTCTTCATGACAGGGTTGGCAAATGAAATTGTTGTTTTTAGATGTTAAAAAGATGACATATGACTATAGTTATTTCGCATTGAAGACAATCTTTCAGCCCTTCCTGTAATGGCACACATATTGTTTCCTGGATAGTATATGCTTATAAATTATAGATGGTCTCGTATGGTTTTCTTCTGGATTTCTTTCTTGCATTTTGCTGTTGACCCTTCAATCTTTTGGCTGGTGAAGGTAAACAAGTTGGTGAAGGTATACAATCTTCATTATTCTCTTCATGCGTTGATCCTTTGCTTTTGTTCATTGCGCAGTAGAACCCAAGATTCTTAACCTCATTTCGAAGTCTTAAATTTGGTAGTACTAAGATATGGGTGTGAATGAATTTATTCCTTTTTGCTATTTACCATTTTGGGTTGTTGATGTCCCATCTCAGTCAATGACGAAAGAGGGAAGAGTCAAAGATCCAATGTTATTCCATTTATCTTAATGTTGCTCTGGAGTACACTTAAAGAGCACCGAGTTGCCTTTAATTCATATGGTTTCTATCCAATAAAAGCCGGCTAAATCAGATTGTTCCAGATCAGTCTAAGGATCCATAATTTTTTTTTTTTTTGGTGACCCAGGGGAACCCCGCACAGCCGACAGCTGGGAGTAAACCCCTGGGGAGGCACGTAGGAAACCATCACCCACGCACCTCGGGTAAGTCGTCAAATGATCCGCCTGCTTCCGCAACTTGCATTGCAGTGGCTTCGAACTCCAGACCTCCTGCGTGGAGGAATTATTCCGTAAATTAAATATATGTGCTAAATTGAATCTGGAGCCACAAAACTGATGGATTTAATTTAAATCTTAAAAAAAAAAAAAAAACTCACGAACAACATAAGCAGAGCAAGCAGGGGAGAAGAAAATGGATTTTACGAATTCAAGTAAAGATGAAAACTTGACAAACTTCATCAGGTAGCTAATCTTGGCTATGCTAAGTAACATATAGCTTTTGCATATCAACTTCAACTCACCTTTTGATGATGGACTAGCTTTAGAATTATATGTATCGCATATTTGTGTATTCACATTTATGGACCGTGATCAGTTTGGGCTCACTCTTGTCAATTTAAAGGAAAACAAGTATAATTATAGAACAATAACATTACCACGTATGCTATTAGATCAGCATGAGTTATTTGGAGTCAAGAGGCAAATTGAAGAGTTTGATGTGTAGCGTATTTACGTAGCATTGTTGGACATCTAGATTTTATTAAAACACTTAAGTGAAACCGTGCAAACCCCATACAAAGCCTCATCGTAAAATACAAATTTCAATAAAATTATTATATTGTGATTGATTTTCTTTCGTCGCATCATTTATAAATTAAATTTATACAATATTTTCATGGTAAATAATAATCTCTAGTCTCCCAATGCAACTAACCAAGCAAGATAGTGGAAGACTTTGACTTGCCTTCAATCGCTAGAATATTTTTCCCCACTTTTCTTTTGAGTGGGTCTTTTCGGCTTTTACCTTATCCCTTTCTTGGCAACTGGCAAGCAAGATAGTGGAAGACTTGAACTTGCTTTCCCTCACCAATTCATTTTCCCCCTTTCTTTTGAGTAGGTCTTGTTGGCTTTTGCCTTATTGCTTTCTTTGCAACTAACCAAGCAAGATGGTGGAAGACTTTGACTTGCTTTCCCTCACCAAAGAATTTTCTTAAAGTTAATTAATTCGGTTTCATACAAAAATTGATATATAATCTTTGAAAAAGTCTTTTCTTCGTAATAAAGATTTCTTTTGCAAAATGCAAATACTGACATGAGTATGCTATGTAAAGAAAAATATCGCATCGATCTAATTTGGCATCACGCTAGATTGTTGCAATAACATATTTATTCTTAAGCTATGAGTCCTCATATGACGGTCCATCGCTTGGGCTCGACATCATATCTAATTGAGTTCCAATGCCACGTCTAGCTTGATGCATGCCAGAGTTTCTCAAACGCGACGCTTGATCTAGTCAAGCGTGATTGCAACTTTGAGCAAGACGCCTCTATTTTTGAGTCGGGCCATGACAAGAGAGAGAGATGAAGACAAAGATGGGGGCTAAGTTGCGGAGGGCGTCGTTGGCGCTGGTCGGGGAGTGACCGTAGGCTGCTGACATTGATTGGCAATGGTGGGGGAGGGGGAGTGGTGGAAAGAGAGCAATGATGTGATAGAATAAAGGCTTTTCACCTGATGGTGTATCACGGGGTGCATAAGTTAATAGAAAGTTAGTATTTTTGACATCTAAGCGTCCTTTAAGATGCAATTCGGCTAATAACAAAAAAAAAAAAACACCATCCAAAGCAACCTAAACACAATCAAACTAGAACAGTACCAAACATTTTGCTTGTCGGCAAAACTACTTCACTGAAGCAGTTTCGATTTATTAAAAAAATAAACCAAAACCAAATTGATCTATCATCGTAGTGGACAAGAAATACCTACATAATATCTGCAAAGTTGACTAGCACAAAAAAATGCATGACAAAATAATAATTCAAGTACCGTGGAGTGAAATGAGACAGTCCAAGCACCTGTCGGTGGACTACTCGTGAAGCTGAACTCGAGCACCAAGCTCAGTAATCAAGCATTCTCTACCTTCAAGCCCCGATCCTCCATGGAAGTCAACCTGTTCGAGCAATTCAATCAATCGATGGTGCACAAGTCGGAATCAAACTGATCGCTAGTCTTTGCCAAAAGCGTGCGCTCGAAGTGCTCTTTTGAAAAACCTTCCTAGCGATGGCGAGATTAATGTTTTTCCTTTTTACTTTTATATATGCTGGAGAATGGGAGAGATTGGAGCCATATTTTTTTCAATTTTTTTGGAAAATTCCATTTTCGTAACTGAAGTTTGTCTAAGCTCTATTTTGCCTTCCTGTAAGTTCTTCTGGCTTCATTACACCCTTGGTTCTTTTTATTTTTATTTTTCTGGGTTTGAGTCATTGTTGACCTCGATAGATAATGTGTGAAGGCTCCTTTGCAAAAAGAAGACTCGCATGTCGTACTAAAGTTGTAGAACCATGAGAAGTGTCTCAAATTTCTTCCATCTGTTGCTGTGCATCAGCAAAAAAAAATATTGACAAAGTAATATAGTTTCTTAGTTACATTTTTACCCTTATATATATTTCAATGGAATGATTTACCAATTTTGGAAAAATAGCATTTCCAACCCCCAGCTCCCCGGGGGTGGGTGAGGAATTTCCAACAAAGATTGGCAAAGATCGGTCAAACAATCGACAACAACTAGATGAGAACAACAACTAGATGAGAAGGGGAAAATTTGACTGGATCTCATCTAAGTAATGGCTACTCTTATTTGACACTCATAAATTACCTATTAATTTTCACACAGCGCATATGTATCAATTTCAGGACTTTTCTTCACAAGTAGTCAAGTTGAGCCTGAGCATTTCAAATAAAGGAAAGACTCAAAGCGAATTAAAGAGAGAATGCATCAGTTCATTTTAGGGCGTTCTTCTATGGTGCTTGTTGCACCAATTCTTTGATCTGGGTTAGGTTGTATTCTTCTCAAGAAGAGGAAAAAGAGTGGAAGGATACAAATGCAGAAAATAAGAGCACTGATGAAGCATCTACATATTCGTTCATCTATCGAACACCAACACGGAAAGTAATCTTATGATGTATTCTTGAGCTTTAGAGGCTCAGGTACTCACAAGATCCTTTTTTTTCATGTCTTCTATCCATTTCCAAATCCGTTTCCAAATCCGTTTTAACTCAATATGATTTATGAAATTCTAATCTTCAATATCCAAATAACAATTGAACTCACGCTTAATTCTTTTATAGCCCAATTTAGAAATTAACGTACACGTTAGTCGAGAATGCACCAAGCCAACAAGTTTGACTTGACTAGAGGGTGAGGTCTCAAAGTAGATGAAGGCAAGGACTAAAAGCATCCGCAATTGCTCCTTGTCCCTCAATTACTAATTTATTAGATCCATCGCAATAAAGGGTAATGTCGTATGGTTTGTATGATTGCATGAGATCCTTTTGAAAAAGAAGGCGCCCGCCATTCTTGAGTTCTGTGGCTTGTATGATTGCATGAGATCCTTTTGAAAAAGAAGTATATCTGACAATTGCAGTTCAAATCTGTCATTGATTGTGAATAACAGCAATGTCCCTCCAGTCTTCCACTAACTTAGTTTGCTTAAAATTTATTCTTCCACAAATCAATTTTAAAGATTAAATTAAAATCCTCCAAGCCCCGATGGATCTCAACCCGTTTGGAGCGATTCGAGCGATCGATCAATCGATGATGCACGAGTCAGGAATGGAACTTCAATCTTCTTGAGAGCACGTTCGTGCCCGAGTTGCTCTTGTTCGATGAACCTTGCCAGCTATGGCGGGACTGCTGGAGAATGGGAGAGATTGGAGCCGATTCCGTTTTCACGCCTGAAGTTTGTTGAAATTCTATTTTTTGCCCCCTCAAAAGAGTCATGGCTCTTTTTACGTTAATCTTTTCTTGGCTTGAATCATTCTTGAACTTGGTAGATAGGAATGTGGGTCAAGGCTTTGCATACATATGACTATGGGTAGTCATCTCAAATTTTCTTTTTATCTGTTGCTGTGTGTCAGTAAAAGGAAAAACTGGTAAAGTAATACTTATCTTAATTTTTACATTTTTACCTTTTTACCTCTATATATTTTTCAATAGAATGAACTTAAAATAATTTGGAAAGATAGGTTTTCAAAGCTACTTTACTATTTTGTGAAAAAGAAAATACTGTTTTGATGTGCCCGAAATGTCGCGATAGCGACGGGAATTTCATAAGTCGAAGCTCTCATTTTACGGGACCAGTCCCACATTCAACGTGGACCATTGGA